>NC_133204.1:6200780-6245780 GCF_958299795.1 Porites lutea
AACAACAAGCTTTGAGCACTGTAAAGGGATGAGTTTTGTCAGCAAAGAGTTTAAACTGGGTTTTGCCAAGGACTTCAGTTTAAAGTACCACCCCTTACCATTGAAAGGAATCCCTTCAAAAAGCATTCCGTCAATCTCATCAAACATGCGTTTAACTGTTGCTGAAGCTTGACGGTCAAATTCCTACGGACATAATTTACATGAACTCATCATAATACAACAATATGGGAAAAGACAACTCAAATATTGTTTAAAAGAACACTATACTACTATTATACGACCATTATCTTGCTAAGTATTAAGCATCATCACACTGACTCTCAAGTGTTGTACTTTTTTGTGTACTTTCCTTTTTCCTCTCTCTTATAATTTATATTTCATACTTAATAGACTTTTCTTTTTATCTCTTTTATCCTAAGTAAATTAAACTGTAAATTATTTAATCAAAGGGCATGTAATTAGTTTCACTATATCTTGCCCTTCTCCATTTATTCTTGTAAATTATCCATTTTAAATCTTAAGAATAATACAATGTATCTTCAAATCTCTAGTGTAATATAATATAAATGGCTTGTAAAATAAGATAAATGGAGAAAATAAATAAGATACAAATAATACAAACATAAACAGGGGCAATACTATATTAAAGAGAGCCTAGTGCTCTGAGCCTATGAAATCCAGAGTGCCCAGCATATGATTTCTATGAAAAGAACTAAGACTTCCTAGTTGCCAAGGCCAAAGGTATGGCACCTGGTGCCACCAGACGTTGCTAGAGCACTGCCTTGATATTGATCATGCATGCACACTGTACAGGTTACCGGTCAAAATTAAATTCAGGTTAAAATTTCTTAACCTAGGTTTATTGTCTATCTCCTTTGTCTGCTAGCCCTCATTATTCACGAATTAAGGCTAAGAAAGACAGGAAATTGAGAATCAACCTTGGTTAAAAAATTTTCACCTGAATATAATATTATTTTGACCTGTCACCACAAAATGCACCATTCAATCCAAAAAGTATATAATTATATTGATAACAAAACCAAGAAGAGAGCCTAATACAAGACTTAAGCTTTCACTCACATCTTCATTACCCCAGGAATTCACGCTACAAGTACTCCGGCCAGTGAGGATTCCAGTATGAGTTGACCACGTATTCGATTCTGACAAGCCATTGACTATACTAGGGGTATTGTCAGTGGTGGGGGATGATTGACTGCTGGTGTCAGGTGTGAAGTTACTGATGGCACTCTGAACTGTCTCAATGTAGGACAGGGGCAGTGATTCCTCTGGTCTCTCGGGGAGAGGGCGGAGTGCATCTACACTACTGTGAGCAAATCCGCGACTGGTAAAAATTGAAATAAAGAAGAAATGAGCAACAAAAAATTCATCACTTCCTTATCTATTACTCAAGAGAGTCATTGAACTTTGATGCTTCTTTCACTCATTCACCTTTCCCAATATTTAGGTGAGGATATATAACAATTTATTATTGAATGAAGCTGAGTATGATGTGAAGAATTATGCAGATCAAGGAGAATGTTATCCACTGAGGGCAATGAAGGGCGAGGTGGATAACAGCCTCCTATATAGAAACAGTGAAATATTTTGAACGGATAATAATGGGATTAACCTCATGTATATGTGCTCGTATAGGAAGAAGAAAAATAAAAGGACGCTATCATTGGCATGTTTTAGTGGTCATTTCCATCTTTCTATTTGGTAAGCTGTTTAAGAAATGCTTCTGAAAGACTGCAGTTGATCATCCTATTGGTCATAAACTACTTGTGCCTTATCAGGGTTTGAACCACCTTCACTGCCTCAGGAGACAATTTGTCTCCCTGTGGCCCTTGCAAAGGGACAAATAGGCAACAGCAGGGGACAGAACATATTCTATTACATTGCCTTTCTCCTATCCAATAAAGTGTTTTTCTGTTGCCCAAGAAAAAAAGAAAACAATTTTACTCCAATGCTATGGCTGCTTTATTTAAGCATACAAAAATGTATATAGCAGGAATGGTAATTGTTAATTTAATTTCAGTTTTACAGTTTGTAAATTTACATTAAGTCTACTACTTTCATTCTCCAACAGTGACCAAACTTGCTGTCTAATGCACCATTTAAGTAAATGTAAACTTTTAAAATGTTCTCAAATTTATAGCAGACACTAAATAAGAAAGTTAGGATAAAACAATTTCATTCCATCTTTTCCTTTACACTGCTAAGTGAACTGTTTGTAGCATAAAGAGTTTTTAAAGCATAAATATTCCTTGTAAACCACATTAAAGTCAAACTTTCTCAAGGGAGGGCCTTCAATATCAATTGTCATCAGCACAATTAGACGAAAAGTACTTAGACTGTTACTGAGGGCAGTTTTTATGCAATTTTGTGATCATTCAACCATTACTCCATCCTGGTTATCTGATCAGTACGAATTTGCATAAACTTCTTCCATTTAGTTTTGACTTTATTAAGGGACAAATCATCCTGCAAGGGGAAGAATGTCGCAAGTTCGCGCTCTGGCTCAAACCCTGGCCTTATGAGAAATTCTAGTAAATTGTAAACATGCAGACTGTGTTTTCTACTTGTAAAAAGAGAGGTGCATCGCAAGAGCTGCTACATGTAGTAATGATAAATAAGCAATTTACTCTCTTCAAAGCTTCATTACCTTAACAAAATGTCATATATACAGTTCTATCAAGTTAAAACAGGGATCATAATTTCTATTTGATTTGTTTTGTTATCATTTCATGTTTCCTATCAATGACCTAATACAACCTTACTTTCACGAGTGACTGGCAAAATATCATAATAATAATACAGAAATGCAAATGGCATACAAGCATTTGGGCATTAATATTTTGGGAGCGGGGTTTTCCGTGATGCATGAATTGGTCCAAATTAACCAGGTGAGGCGTGATTTACTATTTTCATAATACATCATGCATGATCTTCTTTTTAGATTCCATGATTGGTGACTATCATTTGAAACTAGAAGCAGTCATTAAAAAAAGATAGTAATGAAATCATTTTCTGGTACTTTTTCTCATTTTTCAAGCTCGTCAGGCCTCTTGTCAAAATCATATTATGACCTCTGAATACTGGTCAATATTATATTATTTCAACAACACCAGATTTCAGAGAACCCTTTTGTACAATTAAGGTCATTCAATTAACCGTTACTGCACGATCCTACCCAAAAAGGACCCTGAAAACATTTATTACAGCTGATTCATTCAAAGGTTGAGATTTTGCCATGTTAACTAACACTTATAGTCTCCCACACAGACGTTCATAATGGCTAATTTTTTCCTGTGACGCCTGATGGCCTAAAAAAAGGTCAGCGTGATTCATAATAGGTACTCCTCCTTTGCCATCTTGATGTTCAAGGCAGTTGAGGACATTGTTGTTTTCAACTAAAATGATTAATAACTTCCATATGTTACACATTATACAGGTATAATGCCAAAACTGTACATAGCCATAATATTAATAATAATCAGATGTATCTATTAGGGCTTATTTAACCTTATAAGCTTAAGAAAGTGCCCTTAGTGTAGATTTGTGTTATAAGATTTATTAAATGCATCAGCGTAAAAATTGGTGTGAGTGTACTCAAAGGAAAAAAAAAGTCGACACTTTGAAACGAGTCTACGGGTGGAAATGTAATTTTCGGTTCCATCTTGGAACAAATCAACTGAACTTTGCAATTCCTACATTCAAAATTTGAATCTGATCTGAATTATTCTGTTTTGTTAAGCTATAAGTTTACATTGCTGATGAAGTTGTAGCAATTCAAATGAAATATTCGATTTTTGCTCTAAGTTTTGGAAAGATCGAGTTCATCATCTGCTAGCTGATTATGCTTGACTGTATTGACTTCCTTAATAAATTCCTGAATTATTACTTCCAAAAAAATACCTAGAGAGAGTTACTTGCTTCAGTATAACGGCAGATAAACCTTAAAACTATACAATATTAACTCGGTTTACGTCTGATCTGACTAGTATCAATAAGCTTAATTTGATTTGTTCACGGTACGGATCTGGATTCTACACAATTGAGCAAGTATAATTTACACAATCGGGACGAAATTCGGAATATTTCGATTGAAAAACTAAGCTTCGATGAAAAGCACACAGACATATAAACACTTACATTTCAAGAGGATAGGCCCTGTTCGTCATCTCGACCTGGAGAGTGAACTACAAAATCCCACTCCATTCGGAGTTGAACCACACAGCACGTCCATGACAACAAAGTGTAATGCGAAACAGGAGCTCCTATCCACGCTAGACCCACTCCTACATCGTCATTTCTGGCAGAATCTATTCCTGCATAAGTGCCAATAGCTCCCCGCCCGAAGTCAATGGTTTATAAAAGGTTAACACTGAAAAAAACTTGACTTAATTTCCGATATTGACTCACACAACTTCCCAAAACAACAAAAATTCAGATAGGGTGCAATTCCCGGCGGGCTTTGCGCCCGTGAAAATTTTGCGAGAGGTTACCAAGCATCTCGCGCCAGAAACGTTGCGCGATACGAGCTTTAGCCTGCGTAGCAAGCGTTTCGGTGCGGTTTAGTAGGAGCAAAGAAAGAGGAACAAGAGTCAAAGACCGCGCGAAAAACCGAAAATCCCGTTCCTCAGGTTTTTTTTGCTCCGAAACGAAACGGAAACGCTTGCCACGCCGGCTATACGAGCTTTTTCCTCGGGGGCCGGGACTTTCGACAGCTTTTGCCCGCGCAAGTTTGATAAAAACGATGGAAAATGGTTCCTCAAGTCGATTTGTGGTTTCTATCTTGCTTTCTAAGCGGTTTAAGGTTAAGAAATTATCGTGATGTTTGTTTTGTCACTCTCTCTTTTTGCATCTAAACGATGACACGAGACAAAATAATACTTTCTCTTGTAGGGTGCCAGACATGACGTGTTTTGCCGCCAAACTTTGAAGTTTGACAGCCATTAAAGCAAACTGTCGCGCCAAAGGTAAGTTTTTTATATGTTTTTGATCAACGTGTTCCGCTCAAATTTCATTTTTCTTAATTTTCAGGCATATTTCTCGCTCAGAAACAGCACACTTGCTAGTGCCAGATCCAGACTCAGCTTGAGATAAGGAGGGGGCCCGGTCATCCAAACCTTGAGATAAGGGAAAGGCCCGGTCTCCAAAAAATTTTTTCGGCCAATCGTACTGAAATACAGACTTGTAAAGTAGAGTAACGAACTTTTGGGACACCCTGTAATAGCTGCCCAGCGCTACTATCCCTCTCTCTTGGGCCTGGCTGGCAGCACCCGAATGGGCATCATAAGTTATGATGTGGATACAGCTAAACAGATGGAAGACATTCAAGCAGAAACACTTCCATTTGGTGAGTTATCATTAGATCATATCAAACAGGGTAATCCAGAACTGTCTTAGGGCTTGGGTTTTCCGTAACCCTCAATCCTGATGTGAAGCCCACCCAAGCACCTTCCCACCGCTACGCCACACCTAAACTACCCATTATCAAGGAGGCATTGGACAAGCTTATCCAAATCGGTCAGCTAGTCCTAGTAAATCAACCTACCCCATGGATACGTTATATGGTTTTACGTGATCAGCGTACGGCAACTGCCAACAAACCCGAAAAAGTAAGAATTTGCTTGCACCCCTTACAAACAGTCAATAAGGCCATCATCCGACCTGTTTACTCCATACCTTCTCTTGAGGAAAACATCCACCGTTTCCATCAAGCGAAGATCTTCTTTGTCTTTGACATCAAGGATGCGTTTCAAACCACTGAGTTAACACTCGAATCTTCTTTGCTGACCACCAGGTACACCCCGTGGGGCCGTTATCGTTGGACTCCACTTCCATTTGGCATCAGTTCGGCTCCTAAACAATTTCATCGTCGTCTCTATGATGTCCTGGGTGGAATGAAAGGCGTTGTGAACATCGCTGACGATATCATTGTCATCGGTCAGGGTGAATCTTTAGAATATATCACCAAGGATTATGATCGCACTATTCTTAACTTGCAAGCTCGCCTCTCCCAGCATAACCTCAAACTTAACCCACACAAGATCCAGTTGAAAACATGAAAGACACCGTTCATGGACCACGTGTCACCCCCGAGGGGCTTAAGCCGATCACGGAGATAGTAACAGCTGTTCTGGACATGCCTCAACCTCAATACAAGGCAACTAGCCGCCGGTTTTTGGGGACCATCACCTACCTAGCCAAATTCTGTCTAAATCTAAGCGAAGTAATCGGCCCTCTCCGTGACCTCAAACACATTAAACAGGAATTCCTCTGATCTGAGCAGCACAGCAAAGCCGCCACACAAGTAGATACCTTAGAATATTGCTTAGGTGCGACACTGTGTCAACCAGCCATTGACCCCAATGGCTCCAACAACATCCAATGGCAACCAGTCGGGTACAGTTCCAGCTCGCTCTCTCCAACTAAACAGCGGTACGCTCAAATTGAAAAAGAAACTCTTACCACTGTTCACGCCTTTCACAAATTCGATCAGCTCCTTTTCGGCAAGTCTGACATTACGGTTCACAGTGATCAACAACTCCTAGAAACTATCTTCAAGCGCCCTCTAGCCTCTGCTCCGCGTGTTCTCCAGAGCATGATCCTTGCTCTCCAACGAGTATCGAAAGGGCTCTTCCCTTCACATTGCGGACTCCCTTTCTCGAGCGCCTTTGGCCACTACATTTCATAAGCAAGTCCACGATGAGTTAGTCTAACGAGTGGAGTTTGAGTCCACCACACCTGACCTTCCGGGTTTTCGAGATACTACCCTCAGGTACATTAGAGCTGCATCTTCCTTAGATCGCGATCAGATTGCCCTCCACTCATGGCCAAACGAAGTTGTTGCTGTGCTAGCACAGCCATATTGGTCTGTACGTAACTAACTCACTGTGGATGACGGTGTACTTTTCAAGCAGGATCGCTTCACCATCCCATCCTCCCTTCGAGAAAAGCTCTTCCGCAAACTCCATGCCGCCAATCGGCGTTCTGAGTTTACCCTCCGCCATGCTCGCAATTGTGTGTCCTGGCCTGGCCTCAGCAGTCAAATAACAGACGAGTGCCAATCCCGAACGACCTGTGCTCAACATGCGCATCAACACCCTCTAGAGCCACTCCAACTCTCTCAAGACCTCTTTGAACTCAAGGGTGTTGCATATTTGGTGACAGTTGACCATTACAGTGATTTTTACGAAATAAATCGACTCCCAACCATTCAGTCATCCAGGCCACCAGGTAGCACTTCAGCCGGCATGGCATTCCACACACCCTCATAACAGACAATGGCGCACAGTTCACCTCTGACCTATTTCAGACATTTGCAAGAGTTACCAATTCAATCACATCACATCTTCCCCGCACTGGTCGCAGTTAAATGGTCAACCTGATGCTGCTGTTAAGTCAGCCAAAAACATCCTACTCACGGCTGATAGTGTAGACTTAGCCCTTTTGTTGGTCAGCAACACTGCCCCTGCTGGACACACCTTTTCTCTCGCTCCCGCGTGACACAGTGTTAACCTATCATATCCAGGGTAAATTGAAGCAAAAGAATGTATACGACTAACATGCAAGCGCACCTCTCCAGGATCTTCCCGCTGAGAGTTATGTGTATGCAAAGCCACCACCTGCCTCATCAAGCAAGACCTGGATCCAAGGTAAAGTGTTTGGTTCTGCTGACTCTTGTTCTTACCTCATTGACACCGGTATCAGTCAAATCCGACGAAACTGGATCCAAGTCCAGCTTGCTCCTCCTCAATGCACAGATGACCCGCCATCTCACAACTGGGCTGAACTAAGTCTTCCTGACAACTATCACCCAACAGCCATGACCCTCCATCTCACAACTGGGCTGAACTAAGTCTTTAATTTCTGACAACTATCACCCAACAGCCATGCCACCAACTTCCCATGTCTCACAAAGGACTTCAGCAAGTTTCTCATCTACTTCATCACTGGTACCTAAAACAACAAGGCCCTCCGCAAGTTCCCTCTCCACTTCATCACCGACCCCTGTAACACATTCACCACCTTCAGCTGATAAATGTCATGCGACTGTGTCTCTCCCTTCATATAGCCCTGTCATTCTGCAACAGCGTCACAGGCATCCGCGGTCACTTCATCGCCCAGTTTGCCTAAACCTCAAACTGTTATTCGTGGTGGCCGAGCTATTCGTCGCCCTGCCAGATATTCAGACTGTTCGCAGATGTCACACTCAATTCAGACTCCTTTCTTGTTTTAGGTGCAGAGTACCCATTGCTGAAAACAAGCGCGCTCCATATTGAAGTGAGATTGCTTGCAGATAGGACTACTGACGGTATCGGTTCATGTCCATTTCGTCATGTTCAATCGTTGTGTTCTAGCTTTATAGACATTGTTATTAGTTCTTTGATTTTGTGAGAAGAGGAGAGCGTGTTACCCGACATGCTTTGACGTTACATGAGTACCCATAATTCATGGTAAGGTTGTCTTCTCACAGTAGTCAGCCATGTTGTTTTGTGCAATAAAGACTGCTTGGAATCTTGGCTCTCGTTGACTTATTACACATTCTTCTCCTGATTTTGCGGCTAAATTTTAGCTCTCTTGTGGATGAGAATCACATGAGAAACGTTTTTATTTCCAGCAATAGTAAAATGGCTTCGGCTTGCTTAGTAACACAAGGCTGGTCAAAGCTCTATCAGTGCCTAGAGTATTCTCTCTTGAGTACATGTAGTGCTCGTTTGATGGCTCAGGGCTCTGTAGGCCTGGGGTTAGCTAGGCCAATAAATAACATCAGATTTCGCCAAGTCCTACCGCAGCTAAAATAGTCCTAACGCTGGGTTGCAACTACTCAGTAAGAAAATATTGAATCAAACTTCGCGAAACTTCATGGTATTACTAAAGTGGTTAACTCCTCAGTATTACTGCATGAAAGCCCGAACTTCCTGTTGGTTCACCCTTCACGTTGGCGATAGATAACAGACATAACAGTGGAAGTATTTTTTAAACTTTTCCACCGCGACTGGGATGAACGCTAGAACAAGCTACGGCCGTTACCATTGCAAGCGTTAGTTTAATTCATAAGCCGTTCATTTTTTTTTCGTTCATTTCTGTGATCCAGTGGCCGGAAAGAAGTTGAATAAAATAAATATAAGGTAAATTTATTTTGATTTTCTTTCAGCATTGCTACTACTGAGCAAGTGACAGGAGTTTCTTCGATCATTTTCATCGAACTTAGATATTATATAAAAGAAAGAGAAAGTCAACGCCTCTCGAATTCAATACTGCCACCAGAAAACACATGTATATATGCCTTATTCTCCGCTTGGAATCTCACTAACTTAAATTTGCATGAAAGCGTGTTTCCACCTTGGAATATTTGTCAACGACAACCTTTTGTTCCCGGTTTCGGAGTTAGAGACCTTCCCAAAGCGCACTTGCAGACGTGTGGTCACTATGGGAATTATGAAACTGTTTTGACCGTTAGTTTTGGCCAAGTTGAGACCTTGTTGTAGCAACGATCTCAGAGCACTGAATCGAACCTATTTGCGCGACCTAAATTATTTATTACTCAACTAAAAACAGTCCTTTTTAATATTATCTCCGCCTATTCGTTTAAGTAATATATAACCACGGAAGAAAAGAATGGCTGAAAGAAATTTTGACTCAATGCTATGGAGAATAGTAAGCAAGGAAAGCATTCTATTAATCGTTTGGCATTCAACGACAAAACATTTGCCTCATTGCATAGTATTTCATCACTGAGTGTTTGCATTGTTTTCTTAACTCGGCAGCATTGATATTTCCCGAAACAACTGGCCCGTCGCGATTTATGTAAAATTCTCGATCACGCTTTGCTTTATATTTGAATTTGGATCTCCGCGTGCTCATTATATTTTGTATCATCCTGTTCCGCAGCATAAGACGCATATAACAATAAGTGAACGAAACTGTTGCGTCAAATAATTACTATGAAATCATTTTTTAGGTCCAGTACAGCGAACTGAACTTTGCCTTGGAATTTTTTCGAATTGTTTATTGCACAGTTCCATTCTCTCAAAAGAAAAAAACGCCAATAGTACAGCAACCACCGGCCTACATTTTAATTCAAATAATTTAAAGTTCTAGAATATTCCTTAAATTGATTTTGTATGTTGCTTTGTCTAGTTAAAATGCGAAAGCAAAATAACGTTTGTGTTTGTTATACTCTGTAGGTTTTCTCCATGGTAATGTATTTTCCTTTTCTGCTCTCGGTTTTATTTAAGAAGCAGCTATAAAACCCAGGGGTAGAAAGCTAAATACTGTTCTTGAATAGAATTTAATAGATTAAAAACCAGGATATCCCTGTAAAAGCGAGTCTATAAATCATTTTTTGTCAACATTATTCCTTTGTAAAGGTGTTGCTTTAGCATAATTATTTCTAGGTCGCAATCAGT
This sequence comes from Porites lutea, assembly GCF_958299795.1. Taxonomy (NCBI): domain Eukaryota; kingdom Metazoa; phylum Cnidaria; class Anthozoa; order Scleractinia; family Poritidae; genus Porites; species Porites lutea. The sequence continues at coordinate 6,211,202 of NC_133204.1, forward strand.
CTTTTTGACTTCGCGCCATGGCGGAAGATATTTCATTTTATCAACACTTTGGTAATTATAACGTCTTGTGTTCATTGACACGGCTAAAACAATAAGATGGAAACTAAACGTTTGCGGTGGCGTTTTTCAATCTTGATTTACTAACTATCGCTTTGAAAAAAATATTCCAAAAGATGACAGACGAGCCATTGAGATAACGTGCTAGTAATGACCCGACAACTGCAGAGTAAAGAGAGACGTTAGAACACGCGATAAACCAAATACACCTATCCTAACTTTGTCTTAAACTGAATAATGAAATCAACCAAGCAAAGACAACACTGATAATGAACATGAAATTTCTTTTCATTTTGTGGCCTTTGTAACTGGCTGTCAGCTCTTGACAAAAAAACGTGTAATATCACAAAACATCGCGCTCTACGGTCAAAAATCGTACTCTATTCTGTGATGTAGAAAATGCGCCATTTTTAGGCTTTACGGTGCGCTATAGCGACAAAATGATAATACTCTACTGGACGGCGAAAAGGTATAATAAATTCACGGTTGTCACTTTAGCCAACGTTTCCTGATTATAGATTATTATTAATATTCTTTGACATACATATTAGTTGGATGTTTCACTCATTATATTGTGTGTATTTAAGGACTGAGGTTGAGTTTTCATATAGAACGCAAGCGGACATAAACGATTGCGCGTCTTTGTTAGAGATGTGACCATGAGCAAGATGCTCTCAAAATTTCGTCTCGCACTACTTTCGTTTGCGAGACAAAGAATACTGACATATGTCGGTCATGGAGCCGCATGCAAATTAAATATTTTTATGTGAAACTGAGCCGGAATTTTAACTGTAGATTTCAACTTTAGATTTCGTGTAGTTATTAATTTTCTATTTTTTCAGAACACTTTAAAATTAGTACAATAAATTAAGTCCATACATACCCTCTTAAGATGAAAGAGAGCTCCTTAGTAGATTCTCCTCGTCTTTTCGAGCGGTACACGGCTGGGAGGTACATAAAATCTCCCAAGAGAGTCATCGGTAGCGAGATCCATTCGGCGCGAGTTAGTTTCTTACTGAAGTTCCCTGCGCTGGGGTTATTTTGACTGTCCAAACGAACGCGTGGTAGTGTTTCTAAGCGCTACTCATAAATCACACAAACGGAGCCGACGCTTATTTTCAATAATTCTTTATAAAATGCGCATTTTCAATTGTGCTTCCCGCCAAGGGGCCAAACATATGTTCCACATCCGGGTGACGAACTTTGAAATAAACTCTCCCGGAAGTCACGTGGCCAATTCAAATATTTTCGGCCACGTTAGAATTTCCTTTAGACTTCCTTTGTGTCCGATAATAAAGTTTATTTAAATACAGTCACTATATAAAACTTAAAGTACAGAGTGGAGATCAAATCACGAACCCCGTTCCTTCTGTATTTTAATTGCCTGAAGGCATTCCGTTGACTAATAACTTCGAAAATAAAAAATGCTAAAACTATGTTAATTGCGCGAATGAATGTGGTAGATAACGTCAGTGTTTTCCGCCGAAGTATACAGAGAAACAGGGACTGACGTAAAACAAACATACAGTTCAATTATCGAGAGGGAGAAAAACAAAGAACGATACTTGAGCGGCAATTAATGCAGAAAGCGAAACACTTCAACTGTCAAGTCATGTCAAGTCACGAATATCGTTTTCCCGTAAAAAACAAATGAGTTGAATTCATTATTTGATTTCGCTTTTTCACGTTTTTCTTTACCAAGTTAACCCTTTGAGCCCTATGAGTGATCAGCATCAAATTTCTCCTTGTAATATCAATGTTTTGTTAAACAGAGTGGTCATGAGAATTACGGACATGATCACACAAGATGAATTTACTTGATATTTTTTCAACTTCTCCCCACTACTTCTGTAGGACATGAATAGGGGCAACAAATGAGAATTCAAATTTTGATCTTAGGGTTTAAAGGGTTAAGCGCTATAGCTGCTCGTTTATTTAATCTTTCTTTCAATGAAGATAAAAGTTTCTACAGAAGAATCTTTCTTTCTTCATTTTTCTGTTTTAGACCCTTATTTAAGTGATACTGTCCTTTCACGCTAAATTACTCACGCAAAGTTAATTAGGCCTACATCTAGATGAATATCACTAATTTACCTCCCATATATTATCTTATTTTGACAAAACATCTTTACATAAGTGCCATGGTTTTGTTTTTTCTGAATCTGGAGGCTTTGTTTCTCCTTAGCTAATAAAAAAATCAACTCCACGAGAATAATAAAATAATTCCCCGCTGCAGTCTAGCCGAAAAGTACGATGGAACCACGAGCTTCAATCACTCCACCGAGGCGTTTCGGGGAAACAAGCGTTCCAAACTAAATCACTGAGATGTGAAAAGTTTATTTTTAACAGGGAGGGCTTATGTTATTGTCCTTCTCTTTTATTGTTTCAAACAAAGATGTTCCTACTTTCTCACTAGGGGAGCTCATATTAAAGGAATAATGATGTGACCTTCGCATCAATGATACCTCTGTTTCAAATTAAAGGGCTTGTAACAACTATTAGGGATAATTACAGGTCGTTGTAACGTCATTCGTAAAAACAAAGGGTCGTTAGCCTTAGTATCAAGATTTGGCATGCCAAATATTGAAATTTTGAGATTTACAGCAGAAAAATAAAACTTCAAGATTTGACATGCCGAATATTTTCGTATGCCAAATATTGAAATTTCAAGATTTCGCATGCAGAACGTTTAAATTCCAAGATTTAACATGCCAAATACTAAGGTTATGAGATTTGACATATTGAATATTGAAATCCAAATTTTGGAAGGCAAGATTTTGACATTCCGGCAAGATATGGCATGAAAAAAGTGGAAATTTCAAGTTTTGGTTGCTAGGAGGGCCATAATAACTACTGATTAGAGATGATTACCAGACTTTGTGACGTCATTTACATAAACAAAGTATCATGCCTTTCTTAGGGGTTATGGAAGAGGAGATTTTACGCCTGATACTCAGACTGAACGATCATATCTCTTTCTCCCAAATATACGATGAGAGAAGATTTTCAAACAAACTTGAAAACAAACAGGCACTTTAATTTTTAATACTCCAGGACCGTACAAGTGTTCTCCTATGTTCTTAAGGATGTTTACAATACATGTCAGCTTAATTACAGCTAGCCAACTAGCCAGCCCAGCTCTGCAATCGTAGTGCCCCACCCTTTTCCTCCTAGGAGAATTTTTCCGGCATGATGATCATTATTAAAGAATTAGAGGCTAATTTCTGCCTTGTAGCCTTGCACATCAGCAAACAATGCTCAAATTGTTAAAATCAGCCAGCAGTCGGGGACAAACATTTTCACAGCAATGAGATCGAAAGGTATTATTAACTACTGAAATTCTTTACTGTGAACAGACTCCCGTGGAGCTCGGTTCTCTCTGACCTTCTATTCGCGAGGCCCAGCCCGTTCATTGGCCACCTCAAAGCCCTCCTCTGAATCTTTCTGTATTAGGTGTCCCCAATTAGTAGAGGGGTTCTTAACCCCATCGGCTAGACATTCCAAGACACATTAATAAAGTTTTATGTATGTATGTATGTATGTATGTATGTATGTATGATGCGAGTGATCGTCAAAGTAGCTCATCCCAACAAACAAACTGTCGGGGGTTTCGTGCCCGTTTCCTTAGGCCTCGCGCGCGTGCAAGAAGTGTCAGAGCTGAGCATGCGCCGAGGGTTTTAATCAGAGCTAATCATGCTTTTAGGCTTTCATTTCAAAATATGTCTTTGATCGCGAAAAAAATGGCTGACCTCAAAGGCAACAAAGGCAGTTGGTAATTATTACTTGTATTTCAAGCCGACAGATACAAAAACTATCAAATAAATTTTGAAGGCCGTTGTTGGCATGGTCATGGTTTACTCACGTTCCCCGACTAATTTAGTCTCAGCTTGGTCCAAATGTTGACGTGTTCGATGGTCCCCAGTAGGGGGAACCTGACCAAGATTTCTTCATCCGGAACTCCGAACGTTCTTACAGGGGCACCCAGAGACTTTTTTCTGTAAAATAACTGTTCGAAGGAGCACATATTGCCTAGAAATTTCTAAAGCTTAACAAAAGCTAAAAATTTCTGGATAACCGTTCCATTCGTCTAAAATATTCGGAGGAGAACGATAGAGCGAGATAACAGTGCATATATACTTGACAATAGTGCGTATATTGACTTGGTATATCGAGCATCACCCCTTATAGCATGAGGAATACTGAAATTTCAAGATTTGGCATGCCGAATAATTTCGTATGCCAAATATTGAAATTTCAAGATTTGGCATGCAGAATTTATAAATTCACCATTTTCACATAGACCATAAACTTTATAATGTTATCTATTTGATTCAATGTCGCCTGTGTAATCTACAATATATAGGAGGAACTAAACGTCGCCTCATTGCAAGACCGTTTTAATGAACACAGACGACCTATACTCAACCCTACTGGTAATTACATCCATACTGTAGTTTCAGAACACTTTCTAACCAGTAATCATTCCGACAATCATATGCTTTTGATGCCTATTGAAAAACTTAAAAATGGGCGTGATTCTTTCAGGAAAGCACGTGAAGCCGACCTTATCCATAAAGCTAAGACAATTGAATCTCCGGGCATCAATAAATGTGATGAACTATAACTATATATAGTATATCTTTTACTTTTTTTGTTATCTTGTTTTTTAAGTAGCCACACCATACCATGTCATATTATGTCATTTCCGGTCATTATTTTACTTCATATATATTTCTGTAAATTCGTGATATCTCAATAAATCTGATGAAGACTGGTAGTGGCCGGTCGAAATATCGCAACTTAACTCTATTTCACGTTGTTTGATCAGTCCCTGCAAAAGTCTTCTTGACTGCTAACGTTTTCAATAATGCACCCTGTTTGACCCCCCAAAATTTTGCCATTGTCTATGATTTCTCTTGGGACGACTGTAACACCCAGGAGATTGGAAACAGTGGTTATGCCTAATTATTTTTTTTTGTGGGGGGGGGGGGGGGACAAGGTGCATTACAGTCTATATGAAAGTAGAAAAGTCCAAGATTTAATATTATAATGACAAATACTAAAGTTATGAAATTTGGCATGCCAAATTATTGACAGAAATTTCAATAGTTGACGTGCGGAATCATAAAACTTCAAGATTTGAAATGCAGTGAGTATTGAAATTTCAAGATTTGGTAGACAGAAAGTTTGTATAGGTAATAAAACATAAAGCTGTTAAAATTTCAAGATTTCCTATGCAAAGCAATGAAATTTCAAAGATTTAGCATACCAAATACTGAAATTGCAACAATTGGCGCGAACAATATTACATGTAAAATAAGAGAATTGTTGCAGAAATTTTTTTTCTGATTACGCTCAACCACAATCGTTATATATGTATACCTGTAATCTGGTAGCAATCATAGATCGCCAAAGTTCACCAAACAATGGTGATGAATGGTTTTGGCGTTAGGAAAAGAGTTTGAGCTCGATTAATGTGGACAAGTCTGTAGCTGGGGGGAGGGGTCAACTGAAAGGTAGGGGTCTTGTGAGGGGTAGGAAGGAGAGACAGTCTTTGGAGACTGGTTGTTTGGCATCTGGAGTGTTCTACTTTTTGTCTTATGTCAACTTACAATTGCCTATTTAATTTGTTGAACCAAATAAATCGACATCGGCTAACACCTAAGAGTGAAAAGTAAAGGTTCTATGTTAACAGGGCCATAACAGCTGTAGCTATGTCCTCAATCTTAAGGCCCCCAGTGCCCAGTAAAACGTTTTCAATTTCTCTAACGATACTGAGTTCAAGGCCAGTAAATTTTTTCAGTTCCCACAACAGGATACCGCGTGCAAGACCTTCTCTTCGTTCTGCATCCACTACTACCTTAGTTTTTTTTTTACATTGGTTTGAGGTGTAACCTGCTGCTCTCGAGCAATAAAGCATTTTATCTTAATTCACTCTCTACACTAGTCTCCTTCTTCTGCTTTTGCTTGCCGCAGTTTTTTTTATGGCGGGTATTCCTGTCAAATGCTAATAAAAGTGTTTTGGTATGAGACAGTACACTTATAACTTTGCAACTATAACACCACTAAATTTATCTTGAAATTTTATCACTGAGTTTAAAAACAATTCCTTGGTGCCTCAGAACTCTGGTAGCCAACATTACCGAGTAAAGCGGAGAATTCCACCAACTAAACGCAAGCGCCCACGAGTCGTTGGCTAGTTGACCGGAAAACACCTAGTTAAAGGCTTGACTCAGAGTCGTTATAATGACTGTTTTAAAAGCTATAATAGCCAGCTGCCAGCTGCACACATTTTTAGTTTGTGCCAATCAGTCGTGCTGTAAAATTATGCAAATTAGGTCGCGTGATCTCCATCGGCTGAAAAAGCTTGTTCTGGAAACGGCAATACTTATCCGTGTGTCCTCAATTATTTTACCGGTTGCATAATGTTAAGGCCGTTTAATATATCACTTCTGAGCTTGGTTTTTTTTAGACTTTTAAAAGCGAAGGCTTTAAGATGGATAAAATTGCCTTGGGGGACTGGGTCTAGATGAGAAAACCGTTTATTTTCTAAAACAATAAAAAATTCAAAAAAAGGCCAAGCACAGTTTTGTAGATGCCCGCATTACACATTGTCCTAAACCAGTCCTGTTTAATAACTCACAACAAAAAGTGCTGCAATTTTTATTTAAAAACTTTTTACTGTTTTCTGGTCGTGTGTAGTCACGTGACAACATTTGCATAATTGACAAACAAAAAACAAATGGACAGAAACCACACATATAACTATTTGGCAGTCTCATCTTTCTAATGCTCAAGTGCTCAGAGATAGACCACTCCCCAACACTTTTTGACTGAATCTTTGGGGGCCTATTTCTGAAAAAAAAATTATCAACCAGTTTTTAGGCAAGAGGAGAAAGAATGTTCATAGATTTAGGGCTGTTTCCTGAGAAGTCAGGTTAGATCAAACGGTTTTAAAGTTTTCAACGGTTGCAAAGCTGAACTGGCCAAAAATCTTTTGTTTTCAGAAATCGTTGTGATTAGACAATCTAGATCTCCAGTTCTTCCATGCAAGTACGCCGGTTCGAATAGTCGCACTGTAACCACTGCTGCAAGGGAACGGGGGGTGACAACTCTAACAAAGGCTGTTTGGGCAGTCCTATGAATAAGTTTATGTCCTCCCGGAAATTTCGTCGACCCCCCCGAATTTTTCGGTCGCATTCCCCATAAATGTTTAACTTCCCAAAATTGCTTTAACAATTAAAATTAAAATTTTGATAAGAGACTTTTTGCAGCTTCTTGTTAATTATGTAACTTGTTAATTATCTAACCTTAGTTATTTTTTCGTTTAGAGGGTATCACGTTAACACAGAAAGACTGTCAAACTTTTTAAGTATATAAAATCGTGTTTTTTTGTTTTTTAATCACCGATGAATCAGGCGAACAGTGAAGGGGCCAACCACTAGGGGGGTCTGGGGGCATGCTCCCCCAGAAAATTTTGAAATCTTAGTGCTCTGAAACGCCATTTCTAGTGTTCTGAGAGGACAAATTCTTTCCAAAATGTTCTCTAAATCAATTGTACTTTTTATGCTTATTTTTATTGGCGTGACTTCATGTAGAAGTAGTCAATTTTATTTTATACAAGTTGTGCGGTTTTTGAAATTGCTCTGGGTATCACTTTCATCTAAGTATACTCTGTGTGGTGTCATTGTATGAGTGTCATAAGAATTCAGTTGAAAATTTCAGAACAACTGGAGATTGGACGCGGGATTGCACGCGGTCAATTGCACTCGAACTTCATGCTATTTTAGTTGGAAACGTTGCTGATTGGTCTTTTCATATCACGGGGAGTTCAGCCGTTTTCAAGTGTCAAAATACATAGAATACAGCGCATACACTGGGTGCATATCACTGTATATATATTGTTTGATAACATGTAATATCAAATCTTTGCTCAATGTCCCGAAAATATCTCATATTTCCCGAAAAATTTCCCAGGTTTCGCGATTCCCGGCAAAATCTCCGGATTCCCGGAATAAATTTGTTTTTCTCCCGAAACAGCCCTTATTAGAGCTGTCACCCCCCGTAAGGGAGCATATCAATATTGTTCTGTGAACAAATTCCCTAGCACGAAGGCTGCCCTGTTATGCTGTCCACCAGCTTTTGTAGTAGGTGAGACCAATGATCAACCATTCTCACTTTCCTTTTCAAATAGCATCTTTCTCAGACATTTTTCGAGATCTCTGCCAAACTCTGTTTGACCATTTAAACTGTTGAGTCCCTTGGCGCTTTTTTAAATTATTTAATGCTTTGTAGATCTCCAGGTCTTTGATCCATGAAGAAACACACCGTTTGTTTACTTTGGATCTTTTCAACAAAGCCTCAATTATATATTGACAAACGCCGTATGCGCCTCGTGGATCTTGAGGTTGACATCAGTGTCTGTTCAGTTTCCAACTTGTCTATGTTTCTACCCAGATGATTAAATAAAGGATTTCGCGTCCTTATTGAAAAACCGAGTGCTGAGTTGTTGTTTACACGTCCCGCTTATTTCTTTCATTTTTAAGCATGTGTCAGCTCTAAGACAAAGAGTTTTGGGATTCTGTTTTTTTTATTCTAGCAGTCGTCCCTTTGGCTGTCCAACCAGCACGTGTTTTTATAATTGCTTCCATGGTTAGCTTTCAGCCTGATTAGCACAATTTTTTTAGTTTGCCGTGCGGGCGCGCCTTTTGAACTGAATTTCATAATAATATCACCGGAACAACAGTTATGTCTCGTAGGACCAAAGCTAGTTTGCAAGCCATAATGACGTTGGCTTCAAAGCAGAAGTTATTCACAACCGTAAAGTTGAGCTAAAGCTACGTTTAATGTCAACTAGCCCGGCATGGCATTGATGTAAGCTGAGAGGGCTTTTAAACCCAGCATGCAAGAATCAGAAGTTGAGCTAAATCTAGATTTGATGCTAGACATTAGTTGGCGTAAGCATATTAAATTTCGTGCCCAGCATGAAAATGAGTTAAATCTAGACTAGTTTTATGCCCGGTATGACATCAATTTAAGAATTTCATACTTAGCAAGATTTTCCATCAGCTTAACAACACGTACTAGATTTCCTGCCAGACAACGTTAGCACTCGATTGGTCCATGATTTTATGAATGTTAAGATGTTTAAGAGATAATCAGATGATCTGAAAAGCACCTAAGAAGGAAAATCAGTATAATAAGAACTCTAACAATATATACATTAGTCAGAGTCCTTCGTCTACTTTATTCCTAATCGAATATAAATTCGGGAATGTTTGTTTTTGAGGAGAGTGGAAAACGGGAATGGGCGGAGAAAAGGAGAGAAGCAACAACGAACGCAAACCATATATGGCGTCGACGCCTGGATTTGAACCGGGTCACAACTGGTGGGAGCAACAAGTCCTCTTCGCATCCCACTGTGCCATCACCCTTGCACCCCATTAGCTCCACCTAATTGGATACTTTTATGGCCTAATTAATCCATAGAACCAGTGCTAAAATTGGCATAAGATACACCCAGTTTTTTACACGTCCTTTCACGCAAATGTGTGCTCCAATTATTGCCTTCTTTTCACTGTAAACGGGTTTTGGGCTTAAATGCTTTGTTAACTTTGTAAATATTTAGGCAGCCAAGCGTAGGACGAGCTTTGTAGTATCCTCGATCTCTAGGGATAAGTTATCCGTCGGCTTTTGTTAGAGAGACAATGCAAAATAAAAATATATTTCCATTTAATACAAGCACTGACTGGAAGACGTTACTTATATTAAAAGAAGACAACCCCTTTACTCAGAAGAAACATGTCTCCGCCGTCGTCCATAGCTTATAGACATCTTCGAACTGTATGTTGCTACTAGACGCTCATTATAACAAAATTTTATGGTTACAGTTAACCGCCCACCGGACCAGGTTGTCGTTTGATTAGAAACATGGGCTTTTGCAAATCTACAGTTTTCAAATAAAGTTCAATTTGTTTTTGGCCACTCGTCGAGAACTAGACGAGCGAAACTGTTCTGAACAATGCTACCACTGTTGACTCCGTTAACTCGAACCCTCGTTTACTCGAACCTCGCACTAACTCGAACCAAAACCGATTTCCCCTGGACTTTCTTCATATATTTACTTCAATTTTACCGTCGGTAACTCGAACCCTCGATAATTAGAACCTTTTGATAACTCGAATTAATTTTTGTTTCCCTTCAGATCACAGTGCATTTTACCCTCGATAGCTCGAAACATATTTTGAGCGCGTAACAAGGAAAAAAAAACAGTGTGCTGCAGTCTGAATTTTCCATTGACGTGTTGCAAACATACAGTTGTTTGTGGAGGCTAGTGTTGATTCTTACAAATCTTTAGTTTTCGATCGAAACAACAAACCACCTGCTTGGCTCAACTTAAGGCACTGTTTTCAGTTACGTTACGTCCTGATTCATAATCTAGAAGTATCGTTCAATTTTAGCTTGACATTCCCACAATTTAATGTACAAATTAGGGGCACCCAACGACGGTTTCCTCCTAAATGTATTGAAAACACTTTTTAGGCTATCTAGAGTACTTTTAGATTTCTAGAAATGCGTTCTAAGTGGCGCTTTAAAATTTGTGTCTGTTCGGTCGTCCTAGGGCAATTTGAGTCTTTTCGAAATTACAAGGGCTTCGGTATTATTTTCCCGAAAAGTTTTACGAAAATGATAATTTTTCTGATTCTTCTCTCTGTCGCATTTTCGAATCCGAAAATTTTAGGGTTTCCTTTTTCTACAAAAAATAGCCTAACTTGGGGATTATAATGCGAAATTAAACTTTAAAAAATCGTAGGGAATTTATTAGATATGCTACGAAAATTGTACATATTAAATGGAACGGTCATCTAGAAATTTTTAGCCTTCCTCAAGCTATGGAAAATGTGTGCCCCTGACAAATGTTCCGTGTACAGTAAAAAATAATTTTTCTTTATTCTCCGGTTATTTGCCCCAAAATCTCCTTAACTCCGAACCTTTTCCGAAGGTTCGAGTTATCGAGAGTCGACTGTAGTAATTTTTCCATGCTACACCGTATCCCTTGGTAATTAATATGTAAAATATGGCACTTGTCATATTTTTCGTTTACTTAACCAAGACAAAAATTTTCTTATGTACATGAGCTTTAAAAAATCTAATAAAGCTAATAACCACTCGCGAGTGAAAGAATATAAGTAGTTTCAAACATCGACAGGAAGCGATGGGGAGTCAATGGATTGTTTTTTCCGTGGTTGTATCACTACAAAAGAAAAGATTATCTCGCATTCTTTTTGTCCGCAAATCCTATTAAGAAAAGAGAACGAGCAATCCTTTTTCTGCGAAAAAGAACTTAATACGAACATTGTTTTAATCCAAACGTGGCCTGCGTCGGTGTAGTAACAAACTAGCTGATTAACACTCACCGAATATGTCCTCTCTTGACATTTCGTACAAGGCGTAAATATAGGCAGAACATGATAGAAGAATTTTTCTCTGCATGACCCGCTGAATTTTTCCTAACAAATAGAAGAGGATTTTAATATTCTGAATTTTTTATTTTGTATCGTGAATTTCTATTTCGAAAGCTGCTTTAGCAAAGTGAATCTTCAGTTTGCATTCCCTCGATCTTCCTGAATCAGGGGCACCCAACGAGAATATAGTTCAAAACCACTTCAACATAGCGTTGTTGAACGTGTTTTAGTATTTAAATGGCAGATATAGGCATACTTTTATTCCCTAAAAATTCTTCATCTGTTCGGATTTCCTAGGTGAAAGTCTAGTGATCCGACAATTAAAGGGATCGAAACTTAGCTAAACTTACCTTTTCGAAAATTTCAGCCTGAAAAAAGGCTACCGAAAATTCTAGATGAGCTTTTCACTGTTAAAATCCGTTAAAAATGGGCAATTATACCATTTTTTAGATGTTCGAAAATCCTAGGAGAGGCAGGCCAGCAAGAAATTTTACAACAAATGTTTCGAAAATTCTAGATCTCAAATCGTCTTCCAAACAGATATTTTCCAAAAATTGACGTTCGGTGCCCCTGCTGAATTATTCTTGACTAACTTTTTTTTTCTGCTTCTCATTTAGCGATTACATCAAGATTTGCAAGTTACTCGATCGATGTTTATAAATGTTTTAATTTTCTCCGAGAAACATTGTATAGATGAATTGTATGACTTTGTATTGTTATATAATTTTTCCAAATAACAGCGGCCACTCTTAGACTAAGTTTCTGAAGAGAGGTGTATTCAAAATTTCCTTGTGGAATAACTTGTGAATGATTTATTTCGGCAAAGAAAAGAAAGCTATAGAACTACTTAGTTTCGTTTGTTCCTTCTTGGTGACAACAAATGACAATTCAAGTATCTTGCTTCCTGTTCAGGAAGAAACTATAAAGAACTCTTCGATCTTCCCCACTGAGTTTAAATAAAACATTTGAGTTTCAGTTATCCTGTTATTTAAGGGATTTACCACACTTTCTATTGCATTGTGAAATAAATTATCGAAAGGTAAATTAAGGTCCTAGTCCTTCTTTTAATTAATTAACCCTTCTTCTTGTTGTGACTCTTTTAATACCGTTCCGCCAGGAATTCATCTTTTTAAAGGGCATTAAGAAAAACACTCTATCGAAGACAGTATTGTTTACCATAGAACCACAAAGTATAAAGTGATAAACACTTAGAGGGAAACGGTTATTTCGCTGATCTGTTTTTGAGACTTTTAAGGCAACTGGCCTTTAAAAGGAGCCTCTATATATATCACTCCGCTGTATTTAATAAAGAAAACAATTAAATTAAAGAGCTTCCCCGTGATGTTATTGACAATATGTTTCAAAAAAAGTGAAAAATAGAAACTGCCTAAATGGTGCTTTAATTCAGCTTTTCTTACCAATCCTTAAACTACTCTCTCTGTTTATATTTTAGAAATGACGAGAAATATTCCATTCCGACCCGAAATTAACTAAATATAAAGAGAAAATCACCCAGAAAATTGGCCATCTCAATGGAAACATTTGAAGTCACTGAATCGTTCGTTGAAGTGAAGTTAATCTCGTTGTCTTTGTGTTTTACTGTCATATGACGATTTCCATGTCACCATTCAATCAGAGGGATAATTTCAAATTTCCCACCTCGAATATTTGTCCGATGCTTCTGTCCTACGCTAGTGAACATGGCTACTCGTAAAAAAAAGTTGTTGAAGTTCTACTGATACAAATTGACTCAGTGTAACTTTGGTAAAAAGGAGTCTAAAAGGAAAACAAATTTTAGATATCTTCAAGAGGGACGATCAGTGTATCTTGAGGAGTAAACTGCTTAGAGATCAAAGTCTTATCTCGTTAACTCTTTCTGCAACAGAAAATGAAGATAAAAGTCAATATATTTTTCCCACACGCGAAAAAAAAACCTGGCATTTTGGCCCATTTACCTTAAAATACTGTCATCACGCCATACGACTGCTTTGCTTTGCGTGCATAACTTCGTGTGGGTGAAACATAGTGATTTCCTCTTGTCTGACAAGAATACGATTATGATAAATGTGCTTTTAATTTTTTTTCTACACTCGAATGGTCAACCACAATATAGTAGCCACGGATAAAAAAACATGACATTTTCCTTCTTTCTATCGTTTCTTCCTTTTTACGTTTCTAACATTATTTACTTCCGTATGTTTGTCTTTAACCAAATCCGCGTCATTTTTTGTTAGCTTTTGGTTTTCGCTCACGTTCGGGTCTATTCTTTCGATCTCTTATGTGAGTTTATGATAATTTACTCAGTAATTCCCAGTTTTCACAAGGTTTCAATGCATTTCCACTGAGAAAATTGTGGTCAAACGACAGTGGCGGCGGTTTGTAGTTGATAAGCTGAAGAACTTCCAGATGCCGATCGCCTGCGATGCGAGCGGTACCCACCTTCCTTCTTTTGCCAAGAACTCTCTCTCCCATCTCCGTAAAGAGATGCAATAATCCTACGAAACGAGCGAACGAGGCCTTGGAATACTTCCCGGAGCCAACTGCAGGCTCTTGCAGTACTTTTACTAAACATCTCTCGGAAATCGTTACGAAACCACCCATACAAAATCGGGTTTATCGCAGCGCTCGCATAACAAAGGAAGACAAACGTATAATGCACTTCATAAGGTAACAAATGCCTTCCAAGGGAATTTGTGATCATGACATTAATTACGTAAGGAAACCAGCATATGATGTAGACAGCAGCAATCTTGGCCAACGTTTTAGCTCCCTTGATGAGTGGACTTCGAACTCGCTCGTATTCCGCCAGCACTTGGTGCTCTAGGATCTTGATGGCTTGAATTCGGGCGATTCGGAAGATCAGTCCATAGAAAACAAAAACGAGCATCGCCGGTAACAACCAGTTCACACTCATGACGAAAAGAATGTATTCGACCTCTAAGGAAAAATTACAAAAATTGCGCGAAATACTTGTTGGAACACTCCGCCAGCCCATCAATGGCAAAAAACTAGTGATTCCTGAGTAGAGCCAAACAACTGTGATTGTTAATGCGATGTGGTTTTGGCTTACACGGTTCATGAAGAACGGGTATGCAATAGTAAGGTAGCGATAGATGCTGATGACGAGCAGGTTAAGCGACGAAGATGTTAAGGCTATAAGGTGAGTGGTGTATATCAATTCGCAAGTGACGAGACCGTGAATGAATTCTGATCTAATATGCAGTTCCACCTCAAGAGGCATCGAGATTCCCGTTAGCAGGAGACCAGAGACAACCAAACTCACCAGAAGGCCATTGACCTTCGTTCTCAGACGACGCTGCACGAGAAAGGCCAGCAGCACGGATAGATTTCCGACGGAACCGACAATGCAAATCAAAACACCGAGAACAGAGAAAAATTTATCAAGACCAGGATCCATCTTGTTTGACGTCCACTGATTTAAGAACGGGCGGCTAAAGTACAATTTCTCGATGTTAAGGTCAGCTAGGGAAAATGAATCATGAAGCCGCGTTTAACTTGCTTGTCAAGACGGTCTCGGCCCACTCACTTCAACAAGGCGGTATACGTTCTGTAGACTTACTAAATACAGTAGTCAGTTGACCAGCCTTCTTAATATTGCATAGACTCACCGGGTAAAACGAAAACAATAAAGAAGATTGCAGCGAAGGAGGAGCTTGTAAATCGCAGTTTTTAAGCTAAAACGTTTCCCACAGCGATGTTTATTCAGCGTTCCACCTGGCGGGATACATTCAAACAATAAAGATGAAATCGTTTGCCTCGGGTCCATATATTTATCAAATATCCCTTAATATGCTCTTTTAAAACTGTCTTTTATCACTGACAGGCACTTAGATAAAGGCCAATGAGACCTGAGACGAATGTTTACGCTCTTCCACCAATGCGCCAAAGATCTAAATTCTGATTCTGACGTCATCTGCCTTAAAGCTGTTTCCCTTGCAGTTCCGTGAAGAAATTGTCAAGAGTTCAATAAAAGCTAAATAAAATTTGCTTTTAGGATATCTCTCTATTTGAATAAAGAAAATTAAGTTAGCAAGGCATCGAGAAAACCAATTCCTAAAACCATTTTTTACGCCATTCGCTGTGATTTCTTTTTTGTTTGGATTATTTATGAAGACATTAAGTGTAATTTAACCAGCCCGATTTCGAATTCGAATTCAAATTCGCCTCGCACGTGTCTTATTGCTTTTTCTTCGCTCGATTACGTCGAAACATGTTTCATTTAGGTTACATCAAGCTTTACGTGAAATATATTGTAATCTTCATTTATGCTGTTTTGCATTGATTTCTTTTAAGTTGAGCAGTGTTGATTGTTATTCAGTTTGCTTTGTGGCGAATTTACTAGTTTTCTGTCCAAGATGAGTCGCGAACGAAAATAGACTCATATCCTAAAAAGGTAAAAGAATGCTGTTCGCTTGGGGTTAATTTTGGCGTGTTTACAGGGAGAATCTTTAGACCACATGCACACCGTGTAACAGAAGAAATCGCATTTCCTGGTAGATATGCATATATCTGAAAAAAAGCGTGGGAGATCTATTCAACAGCCGCTGGGCACCTAGTGAAAAAAGCCATTAAAAAAAATAGCAAGCTTGGATGACTAGTTTATCCTTCCAAAAGGCAAGGTCATCTATCTTACTGTACGTCTTAAGACAGTCTACATGCACTTGTTCGCGCTAAAAGGGTTTAGGTGTAGTTCTTTTGCTCTTTGCAATAAATGACAAATCAAATTATAGCAGCCGGCTATCTTTCTTTCCCAAGTCACATGACAATGGAATTATCTCAAAATAGAACATTCAGTGAAGCTGCAAGGAAACATTAGTCAGGGGCAATCTTTCGCATTTTACAATATTATTACCACGCACTCTAGGTTACCGATAATTTCGCGATAAGTTTCTTTTAAGCATTCGCTTTAATTTCCAGTTTTATCTCAGAGCCAAAAGCAAAGCATCCTGTTTTAGCAAAGTGTCTCCATAGCCCTGCTCTTGCCATCGGCAAAGCGGTAGGAAATTAGCCTATATTGATATAAGTTTGACTGTTTCGCCTGGCAAACTGACCGGAGGCCTTCGATAGAAACAGCTTTTAAATTTCTCGACAAGACATAATCAAGTCATCTCATTTGATCCTAACACCCTGCAGAGCTGCCTTCCAAAATTGTAGTTCGCCATTTTTCAATTATCCTAATTTTTATTCTGAATTTATTACAGAGCTGAAGATCGTGCAGATGATCAGGACGTTGGATTGCAAACTCAGGGCCTATTTTCCGTCATAGTTTTCTTTCGTCAAAAACAATATTCTGGTTTTGGCCGTCAACCCAAGAATGTTTCCACTTCACGCAGTCTAGACCTGACGTTTAACTTCTATGAAATAAAATATCCAATCTACTTTTGATAGATTTTATCTCAAGTAAGCCAACTTATCAAAATATCACAAAAAAGCAAAACGACCCATTAAATTTTAAAAGCCATTAAGTTCACCGCACGTGGTACATCCGATTATATTTATGCCGGGAAACATGCAGGTTTAAATTTGCCCCCTTAAGTAGGACAACAAAATATTTCTGTCACAAGAATAAAAGTTATTAATCCTTTTTTACATGTTTTGGCTTATTTTTCCTCACATTAGGTAAAGTGAACTTCATTGCGCGATAAAGAAATATGGCTCAGTTACGCCCTTACCATTTATATATAACAACAATCGACGGACTGAACAACTCGGTGTAATTCAACATGCCGCCATTGCATCATGTTTATCAGGGGGGAGATTTTCCAAGTTTATGAAAACATGGAATATCATGGAATAACAAAAATTTATCTACGAAAATGAAAGCTTTTTCTACGCAGTTTGAAAATGAGTTCAAGACTGAGCTATTTTTCCAGTAAAAGAAGATAATAAATCTTAATCGACCCGAAGACAGTCGAGCATTTCCATCACCAAAGTGAGAGCGGGCAGGCCCCTACAATGACAATTTTGCAATATATTTAGTATCTGGTTACAGAGACGTACATATTTTCGTCATCTATTTGTTATACCTTTCACGAAGCCGAATCAACCTTGCTTGAAATTTTGCTCAGGAATAATTAGTATTATAAAATCCCTGACATTATAGAAGGATGCTTGAGGTAATGTTTTCTTATTTTCCCGGCGAATGATCACAACAGAAAGAACAGAAAGAAAGAAAAGAAAGAACAGTTCCAACTTTTTTCGTAACCAAGTTGCTGCCTAGCTAGTATGACCGCGTAAGATGCCCGAAAGCCGGACTTCCATGCCACAAAAAATCAAGGTCAGCTGGGAGAAGATTGTGATTGTTTCACTAGTTTTATGGCTTTTTGTATGCAAAAATCGCAACAAGCAAATAAAAAGTGCGTGACATTTATATTGCGTACAACGCTTCAACGCGCTAAACTGTTGTCTTCTCTCTCGCCAAAACATTCCGGATATTTAGTGAATTACTCGCAGTCTCGCTATCATTGAAACCTGACCCCAGCTCCATTAAAACTGAAATAACATGTACATGTACTTATCTATGCAGGATACTTATACTGCAAGACGATTTAGTTTTATTTGCCTTAAGATCAAAACAATCAAACATTTTAAGTCCCTACTAATGTTCAGTCGCGACCACTGAGCACATACGGCGTAAATGGAAATTATTTAAATTCTAGACCATTTTACCTGCACTTATTTTATCATTTCGCTCTTGCCTTATCATACTTCCAGAGCTGGAAATCACTAGAATCCTTCCTACGAAGATGTCTTTGGGACCGGCTTCAAACATAATTCAACAAGTCCAGCTCCTTTAATAGCGTTAGAAGAAAAACCAATGAAAGCTCTCTTAACATTACAATCCGTTTTTTTCGCTTTTCCCTTTCGAAGAAGGGAGCTAACAGGAAAAGTTCAAATGAATGATGCATATATTCCGACTGACACAGAAAAATTCACGGATTTTCAAGGAAGACGCCCTTGCGCAGCGAAAACATTCCTCCGAACTTTCAGTTTTCCGTCCAACGGTTTTTCAACTGATGTTTAATTCTGTAAGTGTAGGGGGGTGATTTACAAGATTTTGAACATTCAAGTAACTCCATTCAGTGGGATGCGAATCATGTTCGATTCCGCATTGCTGCGTTCCAACTTGATGTGGGGAAATATGTTTTAATATTAATGCCGACCACTTAATTTTGTCGATCCAAAGCTTATCCAAAGCTTATCTTTCAAAAACCAACCAATTTCGTGAAGACTTCTTAGTAGTTGCCCGAGGCGGATGCTTTATTAAAAAGAAATAGGAAGAAGTAACCGCCAAAACTGATAACCCGAAAACTTTCCACTACAGAGACAAAATAACGGCAAATATTCAAACATTTCCATGATTTTAATTTCATATATTGACAGCAGATCACGCCGAATTAAATTAAGACTGTCGACACCCTCTTAAGTGGGGCGGGGAGGGGACGAAAATGCCCGAAAGCGGGAAACGACTGGAAGGTTCACCCGAAGGCACCCGGAGCACTCGCATTTGCCTGAAACTCATTTTTTAGCTCCGGTGCAAATATGGTGATTTTTTTGTGTGTGTCTGTGTGTTTTATTGATCTTTCTTTCTTTTCAAAAAAAAAATTTCACATTTTTTAATCAATGATTTCAGTTCAAAGTGTCAACAATACAAAATCGATATTAAATTGCTATGATAAAATCTCCCGATGTTCCAAAAAGTGGAGATATAGAGTCGTACGATTAGATACCCAAATTTACGCTTATTCCATGACTAAAATTCATAAACCACTTAGTTAGCAAAACAATTATCTGTTTCTCCGAGGTATAACTGATTTTCGTCTGATACATGCGTCGTGGTTGTTTGTTGAATATTAGTTAGTAGAGTATCGCGGAGACCCTTGCCTTCACTTTGCTCAGTAACACTGGTAACAGTACTAAAACGTATCAAAAGCACCACATATTTCTACACTCCCATCGCTGACACCATAGATAAGTGTTCGAAAGTTCTTTGAGCTGTTGTTTTCTTGCCCTAAAGCCGTACGTATCTTTTGATGACCTTTCAGTTTTGTCGGGAAGTTTACAAACCCTTGATTAATTTTTTGGTGACTAAGTTCGCCTTATCGTTGCCATATGCTTCCAGATAACTGCTGTTATTAAAGTATATGCTTCACATGGTAATAAAATCTCATTTGTTATCTTTTTTTCACTCCACCGCGGCAAGTTTTTCATCAACTAACGTAAACTGCGCGATTTTTTTAATTACGCTGCGGTAATTGATTTAAGCAGGGTGGTCTTGATATTCAATTTATATGGCACAGTTTCAATGAATTCATATTCTGACGCTTTAGAAAAAGTGGATATTGTCTGGACATATTTGGATAAGCACCTTAAAAGCATAATTTTTTTTAGGAAGCTAATTTTGTGGATATGAAAGTTACTTTACATCGGTGACAATTCTTCAACTAGAAATGAAACTAATATCCTTTTATTTGGCATTTTGGTTTTTACCTTAGCCACACTAATTTGCGGCATATACGTGATTTAGAGAACTATTTTTGTCTAAGACCTCCTCACTTGATGACCATTCAATCTTTAAATAGACAAACAAAATCTTTCAGAAAATATTCGTATTTTATTTCACATTTAAGGTTCATAACCTTTGCCGATGATTTAAGATATATGTTGCAATTTTTTTTCTTTTATCATTCCAGTAAAATGTTTGTTTTTCCCTTTTTTAGTTCAAATCCATACTAGAAAACATAGGAAACAGAAACTTTTAACTGAAACATATAAAGTCAATACAGAAAAAAAATAATAGCAAAAATTAGCCGGGACACAGCCGGGCCGGCCATATCCGATTATTCGAGTTAACACGATTTTCATAAATTTGAAACGTCCTGACGACTAACGTCCTGAAATTTAATGAGGAAAAACTTCAATTATCAATCATTTGACTGTAGAGTAATGATTGACGTTTCCATAGCAGCCACCTTCTCCGTATTGTGGTTATACCACTTCAAAATTGTCTGTTTTCTTTTTCTTTATTTGTTTTTTTTGTTTTTTGTTTTTGTTTTTTTCATTTTTTCTTTTAAAAATGTTACTCTCAACAGTGTAGCAAAAATTCCAGTTAAATTTCTTCCGTTGGCAGAAGCTGTTTTATTTTTTGCTGACCTCATAATTAACCGGGGAACTGTACTCTTTGAAGTCAAGATGGCTGCCACCAAATTTATGACTTCATGTGACATTACAATCCCTGATTTAACAAATTTTACTATCAGAACTAAAAAACATATTTCTTACTTAAAATCCTTAGCAATTTCAATACATATGGATGCATTATTAAAGTATTATTAAACCTTTTCTGCATTTTCTGGCTCCCCCACTATATATACCCTTCCACAGACTTGGATAAAGGTGAAGTAAACAAGAAAAACCCTTTCTTTAGGAGACACCATAACATTCTTAAAATGATTTTCCAGTTCCTAAAATCTAATTTACAGCAGCGATGAAAGTGGATTTCAGAAGCCAAGACAATGTTTCAAAAGTAGTGAAAAAAAGCATTCTTCAGTAATGACGTTTTGTGATGGCTTCATTAGTGTGTTAAGCCGGACACATCGCGACAGCCAAATATAATGTTAGTTTAAGCTATAGAGCGTTTTCAGACACTTTCACACGACGCCACGCCCAACATGAAATTGCGTACATGTTGGTGTTCCAAACCAATCTTGTGAAAGTCGAACTCCTTTCTTATGTTGACGCTTTCTTTTGTTCCAATAAACTTGCATAGTTGTTGGCCACGTGAGAGAAAACGTTCTGTTCACACTGTACTACAGACTGCAGAGTTTCAATCAAAAGGGAAACCCTCTATGGCTTAGGAACGAAAAAGAAAAAAAGAAAAATACTATTTTGGTACTCTTTAAAGAGCTTCGGCTATTTCCGCGCAATTAAAATGATCATAAACAGAGTTTTTAAGGCGGAAAGCACAGCTTCTTAAACGAGGGTACATTCAAATTTTATAACCAAAGTTTTGAAAATAATGAAAAACTCATTGCGTATATCACATTTTTCGTGTTTTAAAATCTTCAAAATTTTCCGACACACTAGCGGGTCCTGGGCTCCTGAACACACCCTTTATACCTTTAAGGATTAAACTGGATTACCCTTTGGGAAATATTTCCCACTTCAATTTCTCTTTGCTGATTGTCGACAAGTGCCTGTTGAAACCCATGAGGGTCCACGGTCCCGTGGTAGCCAAAAACGGTCCCCTGGGTATACGTAGGTTGGCTTGGTCTGTTTTGAGTTTGGCTTTGAAATGGTGGTAATACGCAAGAGCATGGCACAGGCATCCCAAGGTTTGGGGATTTTTGTCGCCACCTGTATCTCCGTTTCTTGAACCAGTTCTAAAAAAGAAAGGAAAATGCACCGAAAACTAAATAACATTAAAATGCTTTGTAAATAGTTTAGCTTTAATCTACAACTACAGTACTACAGCGAAGTTAGTCAACCAACATTCTACCAGGGAAATTGCATCCCCGTAGACGTAGGGGCAACTAGTTAGGACGAAATCTTGACGGACGAAATCGCTGCAGGCAAATTTTCTCTTAAAATAGAACCCCTGGGCACTCATTCTATCGATACAAATTCTCTAGACTGATCTCCTTTACTTGAAGAACTAGCCAAGCGTTGATAAAAGATCAAAGTATCTTCCTTTAAGTGATCATTTATTCTCACTACCTTTTCTGTTAGTCCCTTTTGGCACTTAAAGACAGCACTGTAAAGAGTTAACTAGTAAGTATCTGAGCGTTTCCTGACCAATCAGAAGCGGATCGACAATTCAAGTGCTTTGGTAAGTGTAAAACCCCCAAGAGTTTTTCCAGCATTATGTCATTTGATATTTTCGCCCATATTTCTCCCGTAAATATCCC
Source organism: Porites lutea (assembly GCF_958299795.1). Taxonomy (NCBI): domain Eukaryota; kingdom Metazoa; phylum Cnidaria; class Anthozoa; order Scleractinia; family Poritidae; genus Porites; species Porites lutea. Next base: position 6,233,652 of record NC_133204.1, read on the forward strand.
ATCCCAATTTGCTGTCCCTGGGTCTTGAGGCATCAAAAAGAGTGTGAAAAAAGAAAAGAAAATAGACTTAGGAATGGTACGACCCTCCCTTAGCTGCACTCCATCGTTCACAAAATCCCAGGATTTTCAATTAGGTCATTTCAGGAGCCGATTACTTAATCGCCTCCTGGTCATGTACATACCAGACAACAATTTCCTTACCATCACCACGCTGGGCGTGACTCCGAGACTGTTGGCTAACTGAGCCCTCAGTGTCGCTGATGGATATGGAGTGCGGTAGAACGCATTCTCCAGCTCAAGTTTCTGCTTGGGTGAAAACCTCGTACGATATTTCTTCACGCTTGGTTTGGAATCTGGTGCCAATTGTCCTCGATCTTTTTCATCATTTCCTATCCTGTATGCCATACTCGATTCGACTGGTCCAGCTAAGAAAAAGTTTGAGTATGTATCATGTAATAAGGAACAATTTGATTTTGGACGATGCTGAGTACGGGTTAACCTCTTTGACATTTGATAATTGTTCATATCATGAAAGCCGAATTTAATCTGATTGTTTCACAATACATGCAACATTTAAAGTATTTCCTGGCTAAAACATGCATGATGATTAATGCGTGGGGGGTGGGGACAGAGGAGGAACAGGGACATGGATGGGGAGGGGAATTGATTCTTGTTGGTCTTAGCTAAAGCCCGGTGTTTTTACCCATCTTTCCGGCTGTCTCGTGGGAAGGCTGCCACAATGAGGAGAAGGGATACGTCCGGGGGTATGTGCGCAGGGTATTGTTTTATGGTACTTGAGTCTTAAACAAGGTATACAATTTCAATATTTAGCGTCTTGAACAGGGTATGTGAAGGCTGGCGAGGAGCGGTTTGCAATTGTAGCACCAACACTTTTTTTTCAAACATTCTAATTTTTACGATGTTGGTTTGAAAAATTAATAAAATTCTACATGCAAAACAAAATGAATCAGGGTCAATTAATAAGGACCCTTTTCTTGAACAGGGAAGCGAAATGAGAAATTTTTGTCTTAATTAAACGGGCTTCTAGTTTGAGGGCCTCAGTGGCACACCTCTACCCAAACCTCCCTTGAGTGCCCCCCCCCCCCCCCGCCCCCTTAGGGCCGGCTAGGAAGTCTTCTTCGCCCGAAGTAGAGATATTTGAAGGTCTAATTGGACGGAAGACCCTGAAAACGAAATGACAAGTCCCATTTCACAGGCTTGTGCCTTTAATACGTTGCTCAACCTGTTCCAGCAGTTCCAGGCTTCAAATAGAAGGGAGTGGCGCTACCCTATCAGTCTTCTTTCTGCTCCGTTCCCTTTCCACCCTCCCCACTATCTCTGTTCCTGAAACATGCTAACGTGGTGTAAAAGTTAATGTTCCTTTTTGCTGACATTGTTGGATTACGGCTCTGACGGTGGCCTGCAATGCTGTGCATCTTGACAACCTTGTTTGCAAATAATGCGTAGGTAAATATGGCTGTTTTAGTATATACACACTCAGTGATCTTGGTAATTCAAGCAATCTGATTGGTTAGCTATCTCGGACTATGACGTTATATTCACCGCGCTAGGTGGTTAATATAAAGCCGAACAAAATCGCTGTCGTGAACTGGGTGTTTTGCCAAAGTTTCAAAGTAAAACCTTTTTGAAAATACACGAATATCCAAGTGCTGATGACTTTGAAGGCAAGAAAAGACTTCATGGTGTTTAAGCAGCGTGATTTATTGTGAAGTGGTTTACTTTAGCTGACTTTTTGTACGCTCGAAGCTATGTTTACCACTACAGAGGAAAACGAGGTCGCTTTGTCACTGTTTTGTGATTTCGGGATTTTCTCGCAAGACCAATTTTGCCTATAAATAGAAGTTAATTTATGGAGAAGAGAGGAAGACAAATATTTTCGAAAATTGTACGTGCCAGCAAGTTAACAAGGCAAAGAACTTTGGAGATAATCAACGCTCACCTTGATCGCAGCCGCTGTTGACAGCATTTGCAAGAAGCGACGAAGAAAATTTTCTTATTCACGGTGAGTTGACAGAAACAAATAAAGCTCTAGATACTTTTCTTCTCAGAATTGGGTAGTAATTTAAATTTTCGGCGTTTTCTTTTAAACCGTTGATGCTAAAGCTTACAAAACTCGATACAAAAGGATGAAAACTATCATTTGCCATTTTTGAAGATACTGTAAAGATCTAACTTTTGCGCATCCACTGTTTACGTCTTCGTGTTCACGCATGAATTCACCCGTCAATCAAACTAATCGTTTTTTAATGGTTTCCTTTCTGATTCTGTTGAGATCACTTCGTGTGAATATACTAAAACAATTATTCACCTCAGGCTCAGTTAATATTGTTGAATAATCATAACTATAACAAAATTCTCAAATCTGATTGGTTCTCAACTGCCCTGATTTCAGCCTTAATAGGACAGTTTAATAGGACAATACTTGTCATGCCTAAGTAATTGGACAGTACGCGCCATCACGTGCGCGCTTAAATGGCTTTTTTTTTTTTCATTGCTAGCGGAAAAATCTTAGAATTTCTTGTGTTTTGATTTAAAAAGAGCCCTATATATCAAAAATTTTGTTAAAGTTATGATTAATTGGTAACAGAACTTCGTGTCGTCCAATTCGGTCTATAATCATACTCGTGATTAAACAAATCGGACTCCCGCTACGCGGTCGTCCGATTTTGTTAATCACTCGTATGATTACAGACCGAATTGGACTCCACTCAGTCCTGTTACCATTACTAATCCCCTCGACTTCGTCTCGGGGATTATTCAACAATATTAACTTCGCCTTCGGCGAATAATTGTTAAATATAGCTGTAGAAAGCACCCAACTGTATTGCTGTGTTAAGTGATATCAAAGATCATCGATCTGCAGAGGATGCTTAACTGGATGGCCCTATACCCAAAAGGAATACAAGGATTGCTGGCTCAAAAATGACCTTCACCTAACTAACACGATCTTACAGCATTCCCCTTTCATTTTTGTACACGGACCAGGGAAATTCGAATTCCCCCACTATGTGTATAGTAGAGTGAAGGACGGTAGTGTTAATGTCATGTGTAGACACTCCTTGCCCCAGTTGTTCAAAAGGTGTATAACGCTCTCTACCTGATATATCACTATACGATGGATGATGCAATTATCCACTGGATAGTGGTTTATCTGGTAGATAGTGCCATCCAACTTTTGAACAACTGAGCCTGAAAGATAAGTCCAAGCAACCAGCTACCGAAAACTATTGTATGTTGTATTATTGTATAATATGTACATTGGGAGACGGTTATGGATATTCCTGCCTAAAGCGGATTTGTGCGCACTTCGAAGAGGTTGGTTTGCGATACCTGAAAGGGTATTAAAAGGAAGTGCAAGATTATTTATTTCCAGGTATCAATATACAGAATATATAAAGCCATGTATCAATATCAACCAAACGGCGCTGTCAGGTTTCAGCCTGAATGCCGGTTCTCTACGACTTGTGTCCTTTCAAGCCAGCATTTTTTAAAGACAAGTGATAAGCTAAGGTTTTCTTTTCCCGGGAATTTTTCAACGTCCGTCCAATCTATTGATTGCGCCAAGACTGAATTTTAGACTGATTCCTTCGAGTCGCATATTCCTCTCAAGGAATGTCTGAAATTCAGGCTCTTGATTGCGTCCTGACACACCTGATATTTCATCTTTGTCTTGCAATAAGAGAACACACCCATCGAAGGGAAAAATTAAAATCTGTCAAAACAATGATTGTTTGTCAGGAATATAGCCTTGACATATCACATTGAAGCCATTGCAGGCGGTTTAATAGTCACGGAAGCAACTGGTTTTCGATGGTTTTGTTGCCAATTTGAGTCTTATTACTCAATAAATACATTATTCGTTTTCTTCCCGGTTAAAAATTTTTACTGGATACTGGTTTATTGCCTTTTGCCAGAACGGCGTTTTCCCAGGCCTTCACCATCATCCTTTTAAGTGACTTATCCACCACGTGACCTAAACGAATAAGCCGCGCGAGATGAAGCTTATTTGTTCAGGTCACGTGACCGAGACTAGGTAAAGTTCGCGGGGCCTGGGGCCCGTTTCTCGAAAGCCCGGTAACTTTTCGGGTCGGAAGGCAAATTTTGAAATCAAAACCTGTTGAATAGTAGCGCAGTTCGTATCTCACAAACCGGCCAATTTTGCTTCGTCAACTGATAGTTTCATTATATCATTTTTAAAATTATTGAAACATTGATGCTGATCGTACTACGTGAAAATTTTCACGTAGTACGATCAGCGTTGCAGCGTGATTCTGCTTGCAGAATTTATTATGTCTACTTTTCATTTTTTCTGATCAGGTCTTTATAGATCCTACGTTCTTCGGTATATTCGTTTGCGATCCTTTGCACTCCTTTGTAGTTAATGTTTGAAACTTTGATGTTCAATGCAAATATGACAAACATAAAACAGGTTTTCGGGCCCGAAAAACTTATTGGGACTTTCGAGAAACGGGCCCTTGGTTGCTATCGTTTTCTTTAAGGTCCCTTTCTTTATCAGCGAGGAACTAAGATCCGTCGTTTAACCATGAAGGCCCGAACCTTTTACTCGTCAAACTTCAAATGACCAAGAGAAAAGTTTGGAAACAGCTGGAAAGATAATAAACAACCTCTATTTTGTACGTACTGTCATTTTAATGGTTGACAATGGAAATCACTGTCTGACTACGTCACAAAGAAGCCATTCAGTGGAGTTTCATGATCACGGAATCGAAAGACTGAAATCAACTCCATCTTGTCGATGTTAGAGAATAAAAAGTATTTTTTAAACGATTGGGACCTATTTTTCTAAATAGTGTTCATTTCGGCTCCCCCGCCCTTAAAGGTGATGATACACCAGAGGATTCGCAACTGCCATTTTTGGCACAACACAGCGTTGCAATGCTGAAACAATGTTGTAACCATTCGAAACAATGTCGCAACAATGTTTCAACGCTGTGTTGCGCTAAAAATCGTCGTTGTGAATCGTCTCGTGTAAAGTCACCTTAACCCAAGTTAAATAAGGCACCATGCAGAGTTTTAAACTGATACTACTTAGGTAAAATCCTCCCCAAGAAAACAAATTTCCTTGTTCTGGTTGGTTCAAAAAAAAAAGTGTTTAAAGGCTTATATATTGGAAAGTGCACTTAGCTTATCCAGCTAGTTTACACGCACTCCATTCAAATACTTAGAGACAAAAAATTCAAATATAACATAATAGGATTAAAAAAACCAACTGGCAGGAGGCAACCAGTTGGCTAAATACTAAATACAAGCGTGCCCGGGGATTTGGGACTACCGAGAACAAATACAACAAGTCGCCAGAGCGGGACTCGAACTGAGGGCCGCCGGATTACGAGTCCGACGAGCTGACCTCGCGGTCATGCTGCCTTGGTAAAGCAAGTTTATTTCGTATATCTATTGTATTCGAAACTGTGTTTGGCTTGCTGGAAAGATGGCCATGGTACACTGACATTTCTCTCATATTTTGTTCGTTCGCGCCGGTTTATCGTTGTGACGTGGCCTCTTCATGTCCTGGCGTCAGAAGACTACCATTCCAAACTCTTCAGGGTTCGTGGAAAGCGTTGAATATATTTAGTTATTTCTCCTTGCTAAATAGATTGTTGAAAACGTCATGCCGAGTAGACAGCCACCACCCCTTTTCCTGTGAAATTTTGCATTATTTTTAAAGAGTTCAAGCGAGCCCCCCAGCCGCCCCATTTGGAATTCTCTGGATCCGCCTGTGAATGTTCCGGGAAAATTAAACAGTCTATGCTTGAATATCCCATAAAACAACAACGGACAATGGCCATGGCCGGTTTAAAAACAACAACAGCAACAAAACCAACGGAAGTTAATTAGTTTGAAAAAATAATTTCGTTGAAATGTCCAATTCCGTGTTTGTTACCGATCTGCCGACAAATCGTGAAAAATATTCAAATTTCAACTCACCTATTTCTGGTGGTAATTTTTGCGGAGATATGCTAGAACTGGCCGAAAAAGTATACCTTTCCGGCTCCAGCTCTATCATAGGTTCCATCAGGAAGGTGTAAAATGAAGAAAATTGGCACTCACTCATTTCAACTCACCGTCGATAGAAAGCGTTTTGGGGCCGTATAACTTACCGGCGGTGCAGTAGGTGTTATTATTACTTTTTTCTTTCTTTCTTAGTTTAATTCATTCAAACTAATTAAAAGAATGTAGACTCGTCCCAGGCTGTTTGACAGATAGAACGGAGGCCCTGGAACTTGATTACGGGGAAAATTAGTAGGAGAAAAAAGGATTGTGTCGTTGAAGACGTCTCTAACTGCGAGGAGCGAGGAGATACAACTGAATTCACAGGATACAAGCACTCAGGTTGTAAAATTAAAACAAACCTATAGTTCTACAGGCACTTCCTAACTTTTAGTTACTGCTAGTCATAATTATTTTCCATTTTTTTCTATTTGCTATTTTCCACTCTCATTCTCTTTTCTTTGTCTTCATTTTCTTCCCATTTGTTTCAGGAATGTTCACCGCCCGCGAATAGTCAGCAGACTTCCTTTCATTCTCTTTCGATCTCTTTGCGAACGAAGCGACTAGGATGAGGTTTGTATTTAGAAATCCAATGTATTGGCGGCGTTTTTCTTGCCATCGAGTTGTGTACACTAAAGATATTTGGTTTCAGGACGTTTTAGTGCGTATCGGCTTTTGTTGTAGCTTTTATTTTTGTGGTTGTACCGTGCAAACGAGGGTTTATCGAGCATCAATGAGATCAATGCAGCTCCTTGATCAATACGGATCGCTAGCTAGGAATCGGGTCACAATAAAGACTAAAAGAAGACGAAAATATTGTAGATAAAGTAGATCCTAACGTTTTGTCATCAATTTGTAGATTTTATGCCATAACATTTTCGTATCCCCCATACATTTATTGTGCATGCATATTCTTCTCATATCAACCATTTCAATGTGCGAAATAGTATGAAATTACTGCATGTATGGCGTTATACTGAAGTCTTACCTTTGTTGCTGCTGTTAGAGGCAGATATTAATTTTAAATTATATAAGGAATGAAGATCTAGATCGTAGTGACTTTTGAAAAGAGCACTTCTATTGCTATATTGGTGAATTGGCACCTTAATGATTTGCGTTAGCTGATGATGTAAAAATGTAAGACTACGTTTACTTAAAAAACCTCTCGTTAAATTTTATTTTCATTTTGTGTAAGTCTCACGCTTGCAGACTAAAGACATCGATCTCACATATCAAGAACAATCTCTCATGCCTGACTCACAAATCTGGACAAATTGTTCTTTAACAAATGATTGATGGAAGAAACTCAATTCAATTTCACCCAAACTATTCCCAAACATTGCTTAATGTTGACTTTGTGTCCTAACTATATCACAGTCACTATTAAATTGTTGCATTTGAAATAGCTTCGGAAGTGCTTAAAGGTCTTTGGAACAACTTCTATTATTTTTGGCGATGTCAAAAGTCTTCAGAAAATCTTCAGACATATTCGGAAGTTGCTTAGATGTTTCTGGAAAATCTGGTCATGACAGAATGAAAATCTCACGCTTTTGACTCAGAAAAAGTTGGCAGGTACAATAAATTGGAAGCTCTCCTAACGGACACTCCCATTAAGCGGAAAGTTCTACTTACGGCCGCCATCAGAAAACCCCGTATTAACTCCCATACAAAGTCTTATTTTTTTCAATTCTGTAAGTGGATAATTCCTGCAGTCAGCCTCAGACAGTTTCAGGGTTTACGAGCTAGATGTTAGCTTGCACCATCGCATAATATCAAAAGCCCTGTTTAACTTTTGAGTTACATAAACTGATGATACTGCCTGATGGTAGCCACCTTAATTTCTTTTGTATCTTTTCAGTAAGCTCCACCGTGATACACTGTTTGAGTGCTGCAGTGCTGTACTGCAAGGAGCCAAGGACAAGAAAAGGAAGTTTACGGAAACTGTTGAGCTGCAGATCAGCTTAAAGAATTATGATCCTCAGAAGGATAAGCGTTTCAGTGGAACTGTAAAGCTCAAGCATATTCCACGACCCAAACTTAAGGTTTGTATTCTGGGTGATGCATCTCACTGTGACGAGGCCAAGGCAAATGACATCCCTTGCATGGATGTTGAAGCTTTAAAGAAGCTAAACAAGAACAAGAAACTGGTCAAGAAGCTTGGTGAGTAAAAAGAGTTTCAAGAGTTTTTTTGTACAGACAGGTATTGGAAACCTCCAAAAGTCCTGCAATATTATTATATTCTGTCATTTTTAGTCACTGTTGTTAACTGGTCATATTTAATAATTTACATGTATCCACTGGGATGCATGTACATTTGTAGAAGGTCATCGGCACTTGAAACAGGGTGGTCATTACATGATGAAATATATTATTCATCTTGGTATCTGGATTATAGGCTTATTTGTATGTTTTTAATAATTTTTTTATCTCAGGTAATATTTATTTGTTTCAACTTCATTAGCATTCTTTACCATTCCCAAAAAAGAAAGAAAAACAAAAATACTTGAGATAAAAAATTAACTACAACATAATTCTATGCAACATCACTCCTGGGAGCCCTGTGGCCCAACATGTCAACACCAAGCAGCAAAGGCTTTCTAATGTCCAAATGCATGGTGTGGCTGTATGCAGTGGAACCAACATCCAACAGAAGCAGCATGAAATGAGAATGATTTCCCTCCTAGGAACCATTCAGCCAAAAGGACTAAATATCAATTTCAGCTTCATTTTGAACTCTGACTTACATCTTGCCCATAGTACTTTTTACATGCTCATGCACTTCATTTTATGTCTAATGACAATTACGCAGTGCAACAGTTTTCTCAACACTGAAGAGGGGTTATACAGTCAACTTCCTCTTAACAGACACCTCTATAAGACGGACACCTCGCAAAAACGGACACCCAGAGTTGGTCCCTGCCTTTCTTTAGTTGACTCTTTATAAGATGGACATCTCTGTTAAACGGACACCTAGGGTTGGTCCCAAAGGTGTACACTGTACACTGAAACATCTGTTTCGTTTCCTTAGTTATTTATTGTTTGCTTCATGACACTTTTTTATTCCATTGCTTGGTGCATTCTGACCATGCAATGCTTCAGATCACAGGGTCCAGTTAATGAAGTTGTAAGTGCAAAAGAAAAGAGGTTTTTTTGTTGTCACTGCGCGGTAGTTGTGTGATGGATTTTTGCTGTATTACCTTTTTTAACAGTAGTTTGGTATGGAGAAATTTTATTGCATTACTTTAAGTAATTTTCTCTCTTTTTCTAGCCAAGAAATACGATGCTTTCCTGGCTTCAGACAGTCTAATCAGGCAGATTCCCCGTATTCTTGGTCCTGGTCTGAACAAGGCTGGCAAGTTTCCCACAGCACTGACGCACAATGACAACATGGTGCAGAAGGTGGAGGAAGTGCGCTCAACAATAAAGTTTCAGATGAAGAAGGTAGGATATTCACCAGATATAAGGCACAGTGCTCAAACAACTCAAATCCTTGTATTTCGATATCACTCTTTATTTGCGATATTATTTTTTTTTATGAGGTTTTAGTTCTTATCGACTCTTTAAGCCCCTATATCAACATGCATATTCTCCTTACTATCTTTCATACATTTCTTATGGTACTGTTTTAAAGAATTTGCCCAAACATCAAGACATTCATTCATTCTCATGTCTGGTTAAGAGTTATGCTTTCACCATTTTGTTCCTAAACCAACTTGTGGACAAACTTCTTTGGTGTGTTTTAGTCTCTTTGGCAGAACTCTTGCATAGTACTTTTTATTTCCAAGGATTTTACAAAACGTAGTAATTTCTGAATTTCTAAGGACTGAAAGATCAATGTACAGTTAAATATAATTATGTTGCTGAACATTAAGTCAAATCTCATGATCTGTGTGTGTGACCAGAGTTTTTGTGTGTTACTTTTGAGCACTGGTAAGGCCTTATTTTCTGGAAGACCAGATCACTGTTTATTTATCTGGTCGGACCTGCACCCAGGGTCTTAAATATTTGGGGAGACTGTGACAGTCGACAGAGTTTGCAACAAACCGGGCAGTTAATTAAATTGCTCAGTTATGCAGATTGTACATGTACTTCTTTGATGAGTCATATGGTGGGCCCTCCTGTAACAACCTCTTATATACAATGACCATTTTTTGGAGTTTAAAATTTGTTCTTAAAGAGTGCAGGGATGTCGGGTGATACAGCGTGCAAAGAAAGTAGTGTTCGATAGCTTGGGGCTAGTGGATTTTGCTGTTGGGTTGGTGAATCTTGTTCTTAACTTGCCTCATAGGCAAGTGAAGTTTTTTGAGAAATTCTAATTACAGAAGAACTGTGTAATCAATCTTGCTCATCAAAAAGTTTTTAGGGCTAGTTGAAAATTTAATGACTTTTGGCTGGTACATGCTAGCTACAGCTTGCCCAAATGGGAAGCTGTAAAACTGAGTTTCTTTGTGCCCTGTGGGGTTTAGGGAGTAGGTAAATACCTTAAAACATTTTTGGCTCTTCTTGATATAGTGAAATCCTGATAAAATTCAATGTAAAAGTAAGGCTCAGGGGACAGTTTATAAATTTCAATATTTTGTATCCTTTTTTTGTTGTTTGTGTGTTCTCTGCACCGAAAATCCATGTAATTTTAACATTGAATAGTGCTTTTTGGTTGTAATTTCGATAAGATGTTTTGACTCTTTAATCACCAGGTTCTGTGTCTTGCTGTGGCCATTGGTCATGTTGAGATGTCCCATGATGAACTTGTGGCAAATGTATATCTTGCTGTCAACTTCTTGGTGTCCCTGTTGAAGAAGAACTGGCAGAATGTACGTGCTCTCTACATCAAGAGCACAATGGGAAAGCCTCAACGTTTGTATTGACTTGTCTCACTGAAAGCTTAGTGTTTAAAGAATAAAATAATCTTACAACTGACAAAAGCAGACTGTGTTAGTGGTGTACTATTAGCATTGCTGACCCCAATCTTATTCTGACAGGTTAGATAGAGGATATTACATGGCCATGCGGAGATACAGAGTTGTTGAAAAATTATTCATGAGTGAGTGTAGAGAAAATATCCCTATTTCCAAGAGACCATGTTATGTTCTAATATTATAAACACCATTAAAAAACCAAACCTTTACACTTTGACAGTTTTTTGCTTTGAAAGGCGCAATTTATTTTGTAGCCATGACAGTGGTGATCTTTTCACGTGTGAAGATACCATGTTTGCTCAAAAGCTCACATGATATTTCATTGGTGTTTATATAATAAGTGAGAATACTGACTCATCCCCGGACACAACTGACCACTTATCTGGGGATGTTATTGCAGGTGACCAGAGAAGCCTGTAGTCCTTTTCTCCAGGTTTATATTCCACATGCAGAATGTGTATGTAGCCTAGCATTCGTTTGGACTTCCACCATCCAACAATGAATGGAATGCATAAAACGCAATCTGATCAGGCACGTTTGGACCTTCTTTCACTTGTAACCTAATCATGTGTAGTTTGAACTTCTATCATATGAAATTTTCATAATGCACAGTGTTGGCCCAAGAGCAGTTTTATCTTTCTCCTCTTGCACTCCCCAATCTTTGGTTATTACTAGTTTTTAGCGCAGCAGGGTCAAGGGTCTTCCCAGCAACCCCTGCTTCCACTCTGCACAGGGCTGTCAACCCACCACGTCTTCAAATATTGAGAATTGATAGGCAAGGGATGATAGTAGTCTGCTACACAGCCGTTTTTAGTGTCGTCACGCAACGCTCCTCCCCACTAAGTGGGGAGGAGCGTTGCGTGACGACACTAAAAACGGCTGTGTAGCAGACTAGGGATGATAGATGATGTCATATTGCACCTGTGTATGACGTCATTTGTGCAAAAAATACTTGTGGCATAATATATCATACTGAAGTTTTTGAGGAAACGTTCAATGTTAACGGTAAAATAGCTCCAACAATGCGAAATATTTAAAAGTTTATTGTTGCAAAGTCGAGTCTACAACTAAACTGCAAACTTCAGAGAATATCCGGGAGATTTCATACTCTAATCTGGAGACCGGGAGATACGGTCCAAAATCTAGAGTCTCCCGGATTATCCGGGAGAGTTGACAGCACTGT
>NC_133204.1:6253280-6298280 GCF_958299795.1 Porites lutea
CAGATATTTTCCGAAAATTGAAGTTGGGTCATTTGTTATAGGTTCCCAAACTGTTTCCCGGCTTCGGCAGCAGAGTATTTTAAATGTTTACTTTAGTTTGTTCAAAAACACGCGCGATATGTAATATATGTTTAAATGTGAGCGGTAAATCGCCTCGTCATACAAGATTTGGAATCGTCGCAAGCTGGTGACTTCCTCTAGCATGTACTAACTTTGAGTGGGTTAGTGGGCTTCTTGTAATTGCATGCTCCTTATCGACGCTAAAACTCCGCAGTTATCGAAGGAGGAAGTTAAGAAGTATCCGGGGAGGTTAAGCCAATCAGAAAGGAGAAGATATTTTGAACGAATAATTTTATGATTATTATTTAAGCGCATGCGTCTGTTAAAGAATATTAGTGTAACCATCAAAGTGTACATAAAATTTAAAATCGATTTACATGATGAATTTTTTGGAAGGGGGACAAAAAAAATGTTCCCCAGAAAATATAGATATTACCATAATCGGTCTCTTCAACCAAGAGAGGATGATCTCATTCTCTCTTGCTTCAACCCAAATGTCCTCGATATCGTCACGCAGCGTCACGGCGTGAGGACACGAAGATCTTATTCGAAGCAAACGTCCTCGATATCGTCACGCAGCGTCACGGCATGAGGACACGAAGCTCTGATTCGATCTAGGTTTAATTCCTCGGCAACTACATTGCGAGGATCATTCTTCATTTGATTAAACAAAATAGGTAGGACTGTTTTTTAATGTAAAACCGTTAAATACGTCCGTTTGAACCACCTAAACAACTGATACTCGTATAAATTTCAATCCATTAAAGCCCGGTTTCCATATGATCGATGCGATCGCTGAATTTTTTTTCTCAGCGATCGCAGCGACCGAAGCGATCATAGGGAAACCGGGCTTCAAAACGTCTTCTTCTATTTACAAAGACTACAAATTACTTTTTTTGAAATATTTAGGCTTAAATTACATGGCACAATAATAATTAGATGCCGGCTTTCACCTCTCATAGTTTCTTTCATGTAAAGGATTTCTTATTTAAATTACTTATAGTTTTTATTTTTTACTTTTATTTTTATTTTATTTATTTATTTATTTTTTGTTTTGCGGTGTCCTTTGGTGACTTAGTGCTAACAATTGGTTGCTACGCTGTTTGAAAAGCCGATGAATATGTCTCTAGAAAAAAAGAACTTGAAGGAAGACTTTGCAGTTTGTCTAGCGTGCTTAGCAAGCTTGTTTCTGCGCGAGTTCGGCGAGAAAGTTGGGACGAGAGCAAAAAGAGGAATGATAATTCGATTGGAAACGCTTGCTACGCCAGTGTTGTTACGAAAGGTCACTAACAGTGAGGCAACAATAACAACGAACACTGAACAGGACAGACAAAAGAGAAAAATGTCATTTGTGACATAAATAATTTTAGGATACATGAATCATAGTCATCAATTTTTCTTTTGAGTTCATACCGACTTAAAGTACAGGTACAAAGTTTGCACGCTTGAAATCAGTGTCTTCTGAGCCCTTGAGCAATCCATCGTCGCAAGGAAATGTGGACAGTCTTGACAGGTGGACATAATTGTTTGCCTGTGGCAGTATCGCATGCAATACCTATATACACGGGACACAAGAAATGATCCGTGGGCTAGTTCGTTCTGTCACTCTAACCATTGATAGATCAGGGAACACAGGTGAGTTCAAGAAGTTCCCTTTCAAAAATTATTTGGTCACGTATTTTTATACGCCTGGCTAAATCTATATATATTGCAATCATTGGTAGGTAAAAATGATTTATAACAAATCTTTGCGTAATCCTTATGGTTCGGCTTCTAATTTTTTTCGGTTTACGCATGCGTAATGAGTAACGGTCAATTTGAGCCTATGATGACATGCTTGGCTGGCATTGATCAAGGTGTATCTGTCTGGTGTTTGTCTGTTGCCAATGTTTGATTTGGTATATTTATACAGAAGAAGACTTGGTCATTGTAAATCACCTTATTCTAGTGTCAAAGTTTTATATTTATCGCTGTAAATTAGATATAGGGGAGCTTTGTTCTGGAACTCCATTCCAGACAATTTTGAAAAGATTACCAAATCTAAATATTTTTAAAAAGCTTCTTAAGAAAAATAGACCCTTGTTCGACAATATAAATTTCAACAAGGAGAAACAGTATTTTAATTGTTATTAACTTTTAGTCTTTTATCTAACTACTATATATTTATTCTTTTTATATTCCTATTTTCAGTATGTTTTTTCATTTTATTCGTATATCATCAATAAATAGTTCATCAGCAGGTCCACCTCAGCTTTAGCTGCCTTTTAACTTAACCTGCTTTACCAAATAAATTCTAATGAATGAATGAATGATAACATCAGTAAACAAGACTTGGAAGTAACTTTAATTGTAGATTAATGTGAGGGATTGTACAATTTTGAGATGCTGTGCAATAAATACTAACAGCCCACCAGACGAGCGTTAGATAAAGCTTATAATTTTCTGGGAGCAGTAAACTCTTCGGTTGTCTACTAACTGTCTAGTGTCATAAATCATCTGCCAGTTAGGACAGTTAGTAAATAATATGTTCAATAATCGAATTGTGAAAGTTATATAGCTCCCGAGAATCTCCCGTTTTTGAGTTCGGTACCAGTCTCATTTAATCGACCAAGCATTTCGTTTGGGACTCATGAAAACGGCTGCACAAATTACCAATTTGTACCGGTCTAAGTTCGTCCCGGTCTCATGTAATTACCCGCTAGTCTCAGATTGTAAAGTTTATGTGATGTTGTGGAGTCGTTAATAACATCTTTTTTGTTGTTGTGGTTGTTGCAACAACAACAAAAAACCAGTCAATTGTTTTTCCGTAAGATCGTCGCCATCGAGCGCCGCTTTGGTACCAAAATGACGACTGGCTTTTGTGTAAATGACCCTGGTCCATTGTATAGAGTAATCGCGATAAGCCCATTTTGCATTTTACATCATAGCTTTAAGTGAAGAAACAAAAGTGTTATAATTACCAGTTGCGACTTCCTAAAACTCGCAAGAAAAAAATGAATAACTTGAATTAGTAAAATCCAACTAGCGGGTCTATTATTAATCAATGCTGCGTTCCTATTGGTTGAGGTACTACTAGGCCATATGTTATAGCCCACGAGTAGCGATAAGCGCCGGCTTTGAAAACCAAAACAATAGCGGCTGAATCGCGTTTTGCTAGCTAAAGTTGTTTTGTTTCGATATTTATGACCAACTAGTTGGATTTTACTTAATCAATTATTCCTCTCGCCCTCGTGGCCTCTGAGTCAATAGATTGCCTCAGAGCCCATTCGGGCTTGAGTAGTAATTGTTAAATATAGACGTACTTTATTTGAATGTCACTATTGTAGTCATACACAATGGCAAATTAAAGTTGTTCACGAATATATATAAAAAAAATACAGATTTGCCTTGATCAGGAAGTCCAGGAAGAAAGTTGGATTAGGTTTCCTTCGGACAGAGAAAACTTTTAATAGCCTTTGTTTATCTCTAGCGAGGACTAAAATTTTTGACTAATTAGTAGCTTTAGCTTTAGCTGAGGTGTTAACATTAAATCAACTTTTTAATTTTCTTTCTCATTTTAGTTAATAGGAGTCGATAAAACAAAATTCGAAAAACTTGTCAAATTTGATTTTCTAGAACCCCGAATACCATGATTTGTAGTGGTATTTGGCATAAATACCATGAGGGATCAGTATTTCGAAATTGTTATACGTAATTTCACAAGCCGTTAGGCGAGTGAAATTTGTAGACAGTTTTGAAATATCCCAGGTGGTATTTATGCCAAATATCACGTACAAATTATGCTATTATTTTTTTATACTACTACCCGCAAAAGGTTTGTAATTTTCACATGTAGGTATTTCAAATTAAGCTGAAATACCACTGCTCTAAGCCAATCAAATTGCAGAAATTCCTCATGCAGTAGTACAGCAAATAGCTAAGCGAAATTGCTGTAAGGTTGTCAAAAAGGCCTTTGGAGAAAATAATATTGGAATATAAAACAGTATTATAACTAGCCTAAGAATGTCTGCGGGGGAGGCTATATTATAACATGCATAGCAAGAAATCATAAAAAACTGGAGTTGCTAATTGACTTAATGACATATAGTTAGACGTACGAGTTTAGGTGTAAATTGGTTTGCTTCTCAATATACATGAAACAAATACCTTTTTTACGTATAAGGCGGTAACGCTTACACTAATTTCAGTAACAAGGTTTGCCTGTCTTCAGTCAAAACTAACCAAGATCGTTATGCAAGGTATCGCAATAATTATCCTCTCTGCGTTATCTTTACACGTCCAAGAGATACCGATCAGATGTCATGGCTCGGCAGCAACTGTTTTTCAGTATATTAGCTTTGATTTGGATCCTTTTCATCGCCTAACAAGCCACAAGATATCATCTTCTGTTGTTGATTCAATGGAAGATTGCGCCATGAAATGTGTAATGCAATGGGAACGGTGCCTTTCGTTCAACTTAGGAAATTCAACAACAAATAAACATTGCTGTGAGTTGATCAGCACTGACAAGTACAACAGTATAGACAATTACAGTCACAGTGACAACTTCCACCATTTTTTTAAAAAGGTAAGTACAGAGAGAAAATTGTGACGTCACTTTCTTATGGTACCTAAATTTCTGATCTCTCAACTGACAATCTTTCTTGAAGAGACGGTTATTTGCATTGACGAACGATGGCCGAAAAAGTATGAGCTACCGTTTTGTTCCTGAGTGCAAACCACAGAAGGTCGCAGAAAAGTCATATTTGTTAATTTTTTCGTTTTTTCTACAAT
The DNA here is from genome assembly GCF_958299795.1 of Porites lutea. Taxonomy (NCBI): domain Eukaryota; kingdom Metazoa; phylum Cnidaria; class Anthozoa; order Scleractinia; family Poritidae; genus Porites; species Porites lutea. The sequence continues at coordinate 6,258,114 of NC_133204.1, forward strand.
TCAGATTGAGCAATTTTGCTACCATGGCAACGTGTAGTGGCGACTTTTCCTCTCTACTCGCAGGCTATGAATGCATTTAAAAAAGAAATAAATTAGACGGTGTTTGTTTACTTCTTCCTGTAAATAGTTGTTTACTTCTTAAAATAAATCCATATAACGCGGTGCTTAACCATGGCCAGGTGATATGACTTTACGCATGCTTAAGCACTGGCCAAACAGTCTTTTCTCAAAGCTCACCCGTGGTTTCTTTTAATCACGTGATCTCCAGTAAACAAGAAAACCGGGAGACTATGGTGTTTCTTTTGCTGTTTTCAAGATGCTAGCTTTAAAGACCTCGATCATTTGACCAAGACTGATACACTAACTGTTTATCATTTACATGAGCAAAATGTTCTTTCACAGTTTGGCCAAATGATAAATGCCTTATTTGGAAAGTAGCATTTACCATTTGAAAAAAAAGAAATAAAAAAAAAACCGAAAAGCTGCTAAATTCTAAAATCGGCTAGGTCGGTATCAAGCGTAGATTAGAACACTACCTTTCTGAATTTTTTCCACTACGACACATGTCGGAAAAAACTTTTTAATCGGTTAAATATTGACATACTAACTACTAACTTGTCATGGTAACTAACTTATTCATGTTTAAAATTTCCATTGTCTATAGAATAAGTGTGGAAATAACAAGACATTGTGTGAAAATGGAGGAACGTGTTATCCAATCTATGAGAACAATGATTACCGGTGTGTGTGTTCAGCAGATTACACTGGGCGACACTGTGAAGGTAAGCAGTTAATTTTTCCATTTTAACTAATGACCGTACTAGTAGTTCTCCGGGGAATATCTCCCTAGATTTGCTATATATATGGATGTACCGATGAGTCTTTGGGGCTCTGGACTTGTTTCAAACTAGAGAAAAAAATTTGCGACCCTATTCAGACAATAGTTGGAAAAAAAAACAGATCCTTTTTCAGGCAATAAGCGAAAAAATATCATGAAATATGTACACATTGTCATTATCGTGCATTTGTTTATTTTTTGCCTACATCAAGTATTTACCTTGGAATGCACTTAAGCTTGATTGAGAATCATCATCAGAATAATCAGGGATTATGGGGGGAAATAGACCGCCCTGTTCCACAGTCAAACTGATAAGTGATAAATACCCCTCTTCCAAATATAACGAGTGGTTTTTGTACCCTGTTCTAGAGTCAGAGAGGCAAAAAGCAAACCCTAAGCAGCACATACCTGCCTGGCCAATATACGGGAGCAACTACCCGACGTCCTCCCGGGAATAGGGACCTAATATCCGACGACGGCGACGGCAACGGGAACGCCACAAAAGCAATAGGTTTAATTAGCAAAACAACAATTCTGCACGTGCATCACGCTTTTTTGTACATTTCTTTGCCGTCACTGCACGACTACGACGTGAAAATGCCTTATTTCACGTTTTATGGAGGACGTAAACAAGCTACTACGAAATTTTCTTTCTCATTCTGAACTTGGATATGTTTTTTAGGAATTCAACTCCAAGAGAGTTCGCCTACAGTTGACAAAGTAAGTGAGTTGGAACTGTCGCGATGAAGACTGGATGAACGCGAATTCACTTTTTAAGCGATGTTTTCGCTGCCGTCGCCGTCGTCGGATCTTAAGGTCCCTAATTGTTCCACCCAGGCGAAGGTGGCTGCTTAGCTTGTCAAAATGTCACAGTTACTAAAAACTACAGACGAACCTTGTTACACACTACCTTGTGCGATATCAGTCTCTCACTGAACTCAGTAGTTAGAACATATCCAGCTGTTTGATACCCGGCAGAAAGGTTGTAGGGCTGGAAAAAATGCTTAGCGTCCCCCGACGGGGCACTCCCTATAATAACCTATTCCGTGAGACTCCCCCTTAAAGGGGGTACCTTTTTCAGGGTTCAGGTATCCTTTTCACATCACTTTGCACCCACCAAACAATCCGAAAGCCTGGAACAGGCTTGCCTGCGTGCAGACGTCTCCTATTTCCTCTGTGCAACAAAGGAAATAGGAGACGTCTGCACGCATGCAAGGAACAGGCTAGAACTAAAAGGGTCATAAGACACGTTTTAATTATGGCTGTGAAAAAGACAAGAAAACTTCATAATTATTACGAAGACGATGCTTTTACAGCAGGGATGCAGTGCTTTGAACAGGTTGTGTGAAAGTTATACTGATCAAATAGAAAGAATACGAAAGGGTTGCCTTTTCTGCCAAAAATGGTATATGGTATATTTCCTCTCTGCCTTTAACTTTAAAAGGCATTTCTTTATTTATTTGGGATAAAACGTTTGTCTATTTCTTTTCACCGCTGTTGATAAGAATTTTTTCCGGAGTTTCCAGGGGCATTCGTCTGTTGATCTACGTCAATCGTCCGGCTTTATGCAGGCAGAAGCACTTTTATACCTTGCGGTGTATTTTTTTCTTTTTTTCAGAACTTTTTTCTGGAAAGTCATGTCTTGAGTGGTTAAAACGTGGCTACACAAGTAGCGGAGTATATAACGTTCCTTCAAGGAAAAGGATTGATGATCCGCGTGTTTACTGTGATATGATTACCGACGGAGGTGGCTGGATGGTGATACTAAGACGTGTGAATAATGACTCTCTGAACTTTGACCGGACCTGGAATAAATACATATTTAGCTTTGGCGATTTACTTGGGAGTTACTGGCATGGCTTAGGTAACCTTAAACGGTTTACTGATCATGGCAGGTTCTCTCGTCAAGAACTCAGAGTCGACTTGGAGGACTGGGACGGAAACACTGCCTTCGCAAAATATTCTACTTTCCGAGTGGCACCAGAGGAAGACCTCTTCAGATTGACTGTTGATGGGTATTCTGGAACGGCCGGTGATGGATTGTCGTCCTCCAATGGAATGGCATTCACCTCAAAAGATTCAGACAATGATATGAATGTCGACAACAACTGCGCTGTACAAGCATGGGGCGGCTGGTGGTTCAAAAATTGCTTCCAGGCTTTTTGTAATGGCCGGTTTTCAAATCTTGTTTGGGCTCCTTGGAAAGGATTCAACTATGCTCTGAAGAAATGTGAGATGAAAATAAGGCCGATTACTTGATAAGCTCGATGGGCTGTGCAACCCCAAAATGTTAACATGTCTCCTCAATTGCGCTGAACGTATTTGAGTTTGATCTTTATACACTTCAGTTGAAGAACTAGTTTAGAGAATTTCTTTAAGATCGGAGTATGTTCGCTTAACTGATCCTTTTATCAATTCTCGTAACATTTCCTTTTGATTATGTATTGATATGGTTCGGAGAAAATAGATTTTGGTCGCTCTTGTCGACATTCCGGACGTTTTGCTCCGACTCGATAACATCATTACCACAGGGAACAGAACAAAAGCTTTCAAACTTGTTGGATCAGACCGGAAGCTTTGGCATGACACGAAACACCAAAGTTCTGGTTGCTATTCACGATGTCCGGAACGTCAGGTTCTCGAGTAAGCATTTGTTACTATGTACATATAATGCCTCGTCCACAAGTATCCAACTAATTTTGAAAACGGAGATTTTTTTCCTTTTTCTAAAATACAAAGAAGCGTATTAAAGTTTTCACCCGTCCACAAGAAAACGCTAAAACAATGGAATTACAATAGCGTCCCTTACGGGAAAAAAAACTCTATTCCGGAGACATCCTCGGAGACCCAGGGGCGGTCAGTCGGGCCGGGAGAAAAGGCGCGACGAAAGTTTTCAAGCACAGGCGGAAAAGCTCTTCCGCCCATGCTTGAAAACTTTTGTCGCGCCTTTTAACCCGGCCCGATTGACCGCCCCTGGGTCTCCGAGGATGTTCCGGAGACCGTGTTCTTAAACCTGCGTTTTTGGTGGCTCGATGAGGTTTTCCAGGGTCAATACCCCACAAGTCTGAGCATAAACTACGTCGCCAGTAACAAAGATTTGCTTTGAAATGGAAAGTGGTGGCATTCCCGCAACAAAACAGGAGACTTGAGTATAAGTGTAACAGTTTATGCATGGAATTCGTTTGAATTTGAATTTTGTTACAAGATATATTTTATAAATAAAATGCACGTCTTAAATTCTGACTTACTTGTTTGTGTTATACCTTTTACTGTCTGTTTCCTTCTCAAGCCATTTAGAAGCCGTTATGGCAATTTTCCGATTATATTTCGTATTTCGTGTTGTAGGTACAACTACAACTCGAAATACTGAAATATACTTGTTGCCTATTAGTGACAGACAATCGGAAATTTGGTTCCTTGTTTTTAAACTGGGGAATAATTAACGAAAAGACAATAACTGTGAAAGACTTAAACCAAGGGATCATTTCACAAGTAGTTTTAGCATGATCGTCCGGGTGAACGTAGTCCTGAATAAGACTGTAGTTGACAGTGACTGACGTTTCGACAACCGGTGCGGTAGTCAAAAAGACAACAATGTTTCACTGCAAAGTTTTGATTTAAACCAATCGCAAACGGAGAAATCTCTTAAATCAATAATATATGTTAAAAGCAGGTTCAAACTTCAAAGACTTTTTTGTTTTTCATTTTAATGACTATGTTCATCTAAGAAGTAAAATGCTGTAAACTGCTGTGATTAGAGAGAACAGCCAGACGATTCTGTCTACAAGTAGCTCTTCTTTGCTGTCAAACGACCACGCCAAGCAATAAGGTCTATGTCAAACTGACGCACAAAATGTGTATGGAGGATGAAGCCAACTGTCAAAACAAGGATGTAACCTCGCCTGTGTAGCAAGCGTTTCCTGTACGAAAAAAGCGCGAAGGTTGGGACGAGAGCACAAAGAGGGAAGAGGGGTGGGGTATTTACCCTCTTCGCCCAAACCTTTCTTGATCGCTCAAAATATGGTCATGTAAGATGCATAGGCCAGAAGTAGGGAGGAGGGGTGAGGTTTTAGCTCTGATCCCAACATGAGTGGTTTGTTCAAACAAGTTTCTGCATAAACCACTTCGTTAAACTGGCTACAGGAGTTTGTTCTAGAATCCATACCACTGTAAGCCTCCCACGCAGCCGTTCTTAGGGTTTCATGACGCGTTCCTTAGGCGGAAGATTGCGTGATCAGCCAAAAAAACGTCTGCGTCGGAGGTTATACTACTGTAACTGTGCACTAATAAGTTTTAGGGACTGTTTACATAGAGGTGGGGGACCCCAGGTAGGTGAGGTAACCCGCCTGTCCATATAATCTCTCATTTTAATTTGATCACGTTTACATGATAGGTGTGGTGACCCGCCGCAGATTACCTCGCTTACCTGGGGTCCCCCAACTCCATGTAAACAGGCCCTTAGAGAATAAACCTCTTTACCTTGTATGTTTTATTTTCCCAATAGAGGTCCCTAGGGAACTTGACCCTTTGTCTTTTCATGACTATGCGTAGCTATGAGCGAAAATAACAGTTCCCTAGAGTATTATCACATGACCTGTAATGGGAAAACAAAACATACATGATTAAGAGGTCTACTGTAGAAAGCTCGCCTGGATGAGTTACTGCGAGAAAACTGCGGGAGTGTTATTTACTGCTGAAACAGTGTCTGTATGAGAAGTAACAGCTGGTTCGTCCAAAGGTAACGGTAACTGCTGCTGGCTATTTGCAAACAAAAGCGAAACACTGATGGGATCAGTGCCACTAGATTGCGCAGCACATGAGGCCGGTATATTGTAATCCTGCAGACTTTGTTCTTCCTCGGTAACTTTCAGACTGTTCTCGTGTGTGGTCGCTTGCTGTTTAGGCTGCTCTGAATCTGTTTCTATAGAAACGCCTAAATCTTGAGACGTCGTTACGGGTGCTGGGACGACGTCATTGGTCTCCATGGCAACAGAAACTCTTTGGTCTGTTTCCATGACGACAGGGATTTGTGGTGAAGCATCATTATTCTCGTAAGCTGATTCATTGTGTTGAAGTTCGACTGACATTTGCTGAGTTCCTGTGCAATGTTCTCTGTCTCGGACAGCTACATGTAGTTTATTCTCACCATCTTCAAGAATCACTGTCTGTCCGCCTTCCTGCACCGACTGAAGAACCGATTCTGGTACCATGACGACAGGTCGTGTTGTGGCCATGGAGATGAAATTTCCTTCCTCGTTGGCTTGTGATAGACTGGTGAACTGGGTGTTGTCCGACTGCTGTTGGGATGAAGGTGCAGGGATGGAAACCATTCTCGGCTGTTCACCTTCTGCAGAGCTTTTTTCTTGCGCTTCACTGATAACTCCCTCAACCTGCGAAATATCAAAAGCCTAATCATGGTCAATGTTACGAGAAGACAGTATGCCAAATACGCCCGGGGGAAGGGGGGGGGGGCGTAGTTATGAGTATGACGGATTACAATCCCAAGTGAGAAGTGTTTCTGGTGTCCGTTGAAAGTTTATTATTCTGCTTACTGGTTAGTTAGTCGATTTAGTTGTCTTACTATTGTTAGCCCATCGTAAACCCAATTTGTCTGTGAAGACATGCACATTCGATATGCACTTTGACAACGGACGCAAACTGACCTCTTTTGTGACTGACCTGAGAGCCTACTACGACCGGTAACCATTTGACGGAAACCGGTCGTTTCGAAACGAACTCAAGCGCTAAAATTGCAAAAAAAGATTTCGATTACTTCAAGTAAAGTTGGCAATTGAACAAGAAAAACATTTTGGGTGAATATTCTTCGTTCTTTAAGCCAGGTACGTGAAACTATTTACACCTCGAAGGAATTAACTTGTATCAAAACGACTGGTAACCGTGAACCTACTTGGCGACGCGAAGGACAAGACAAGACCTTCAGCAAAGACTTCGCTAGACGAAACACTGGAGTCTAAAACTATGTGTAGTGCAGCCTATGAAATGGCAGTGGTGTGACTTTACTTTACTCTATATCACTGCCCACAATAAAGGCTAACATATTCTACTTCGGGTCAGCACGTGTACAAGACTTCAAACTAAGCATTTGGGTACAGCACCATACCTGTTGACCATCAAACACTGCTTCTTTGACTAGTGAGGACAAATCTACTTCCAGTGCTTGGCGCTTTTCCTGCGGTTCACCCTCCACACTTTCTTCTCCGGATCGAGATTGCTTTGATTCTTCTTTGGCAGCGCTAAGCACCGCGTCAACAGCTGCCTGGGTAGCCACCACGTGACCAGAAACTAAAACAGAAAAAAAACAAAGCCTTTAGTTTTACCACATTTCATTGGATCTCACAGTGGTTTTTCACTGGGTTTTGAAAGTAACTTCCTGATAACTCTGGTTTAGCATGCCATGCTCTGTGATTGGTTAAACTATCTTGCACATCTTTCTTAACCAATAACAAATAAGAGAAATCAAAAGCAGTACCCATCTTCCCGCGCTTAGGGAAGGCGGTGGCTACGCGGCATTTCTTTGAGTTTTGATCGGTTCAATTTCTTGTCAGCGCGTTGCGATTGGTCAGAGTGGCTAATTACGGTACCATAACCTACGAAAAAATATCTTGCGAGAGTGCGTATAAGAAGTTCATAATAAGTCAGAGATTCTGGAGCAAGGTTTAGCAACCCTCAACCTGGAATGGTCCCTTCCGCTTTTCAAACAGCCTGGTATTGTTTCATGGCCATTTAAATTATTTTAAACTCTCGACAATGAAGACAAATATTTTTTATTTCAAAGCCGTATTGTCAGTGGTATTTCAAACTGTTAGATCCTTGAATTCAAAGATATCACAGGCAGCACAATGCACACAGTGATGGGAATTAAACGCAGAGACCAGAACAGATCAAGATTATGCTGTACTTGGGGTGACAACTGGGTTACCAAGTTAAGTTTTATAAAAAACCGTGAGATGTACGCTTTTTCGGGTAGGTTTGCTGTAAGATGTCATTATCAAAAAGCCTCCTCCATCGAATTCTAGATTGAATACCACTCAGATGGTGGTTCCTCGCTGTCAAACTGTACATTAACCATTACATGTAACTCAAAAATAGTACACTTTTAGCCTCTTGCTTATTTTTTTTTTATTGCTTATTTCGAGCGAACTCGAACTAGCCTCTTAATATAGCACAAAAGGTATTAGAAGTGCACGGAAAGAAAACAGTCGATTAAAATCTGGTTGAAGGGAAGTGGCCAATTCTCACTAAGTCTTGTAACCATTAATTTTCTTCTTCTGCTACGAAAAAACAGGAGGTATGTTCTGTCTTTGCTGTGGTTTTATCTGTGGTGTATATGTTGTATTTTTGGCATTTGTAGGGACATGGTGGTATACAAAATAATAAGTTATATTATATAACTACCAATGAAATACCAGGTGAGCTTTCCCACAACTTAATTCACATGTGAAAAGATCAACAGTGACCACTCCTATGACTATATGAAAAGTTGCGCCTATCATAGCAAAAAAATATTTAAGTGACATGGTTTAGTATTTCATTGGTGTCTATATGCAGATAATAAAATAGAACATTATTTTGCCACTTGGAGACACAGAATTTCTCTCTGAGTGTTCAAAGATATTTCACTCGTTCACTGCGATCACTTGTGAACTATTAATTTCAACACTCAGAAAGAAATTTTGTACGTCTGCGCGGCTATGTAATATCATCTATTTAGACAAAGGAACATAAACTTCAAACCATGGATAAAACTGAATCACAACATCTATAAATCTGTGTCTTACTTGCATCTGTTGATTGGCTGCTGTCAGTTGCTGGAACTACTCCGGCACTGCTACCAACTCTTATTATCGGAGCAGACCCTGGTGAAGATGCCTGCAGTGCAGAATCCAACATACTTAAAATGTTGCTTGTCTGTCCATGGGTAGCGAGATAAGCTGCTGAGACAGGAACCTGACTAGTATTATCACTTTGCTGTGTTGTTAAAAAGGCCACCGCACTGCGACTGTTCTCAGCCACCTGTGGTATAAACGTGACAGTTTGGGGAGACGTTGTAGCTGATCCTGAAGTCTGGGGTGGTGCATCAGTTTGCGATGGGATTAAAGTTACTGCCTGGGCACCGGCGGCTGAATGTAAAGATGCATGGCTTAGGCTGGCCACTTGTGAAGCTGGTATGGTTAGGGACAGTGTTGCTGGTGTATCTGAATCAGACTGACCAGAAAAGAAACTGCTTGCATTCACTACAATGACCACTTGACCTGGAACACAATTACAATAGGAGACATCAAGCATGTGCGATGGAGTTTTTTATGTAAAATGGGCGAGCAGACTGCGAGCAGTCTCTCTTTTGCTCCAAAAACTGTGATCAATTGTGATATGTGATTTTTTGAGTAGAGAAGCCGAGAGCAGTGTGTTGTGTATTGCCAGTCCCCGCAAAAACAGAGTCTCTCTTTGTGCTCATAATGGCATCCACAAAACCTGCTGCTCATGGCTTTGCCGCTCAAATAGTCACATACTCCACTCCCTCACAGATTTTTGAGCAAACGTGCTCGACTGCTTGCACTCTATTCAAACAGTGAAAATTGCCATTAAATTGAGTGAAATGTTAATAACTGCTTAAAACATTAAAAGATGGTATTGGGTATGAATAACCAGTAAATACAAAAGGAGTAATGGATGATAATAACCATACTGATACATTCATGTACAATAAAATTACTTAACACTTGCTTTCACTCAAACTGCAAACAGGGACAGATCTGTCAATAAAAATCCTAGATACATCCTACATACTGCTGTAGTGCACATTTGTAAATTTGTTTGGAAATGGCCCACTCATGTAGCAAATTACATAACATGGGCCATCAAAAGTAAAAAGTTTCTCTCTGACCTTCATCTCGTCCTGATCCAGAGCCCTGTGTGATGAGAATCTGATGCTGATTAGAAAGATCGACTTCAGTAGCTTGTCCGTCAGTACCCTGAATGATTCCAAGCTGGTGTGCCTGTTCACTGCCCTGGTAATTCTCTCTGCTTGCCTGTTAAACATCACAAAAAATGGTAAAAATGGTAAAATAATCATTATTTAATTTTACCATTTTAGTAACCATGGGCCAATCCCCACTAGTGAAAAAGCTGTTTATTTTGACAAATTTTCTGTCATCACCAACATTTGACCAATACAAATAGTTTGTTGCAATTTTATACATTTTGTCTGAGATGGGACAATCTTCAAAGGCGCTATGGACAAAATTTGACAGGCATTTTAGTGAAAAAGGAATTGGTGCTTGAGAGGGCCGCTTATTGAGATGTTTATTAAACATTCCCTGAAACTCTAGATTGATGATTTTATTTGATAAAAGTGCAAAAGAAGGCTTTCTTAATGATAACATCGTTGCTGTGTTAGAAGGTGAGAGGGAGGTAGGAACTTATTCCAGGCAGGCATTTCTTATTTTGCTAGTTTGGTCTTGAGGTGGACACTTTTTCAATGGCAACCAAATATTCAAGCATTCTCCTTTTCCAGGAGATACACTGTACAGTAAAAACAAACCTCCATGTGCGACCACCTCTAATAGCAACCACCTCCCATGAGAATTGAACCACCTATACAAAACACCAAAAATTCCCCTGCCAAACAAACACTTACTGTACAGTTGGAAACTCTTATAAACAACCCCCCTCTGTAAGTGACAGTGACCACATTTTAGGGCTCACTAATTTTCCATTGTTTTTAACCTTTTGTAGGTGACCACTATGTGCATGGTCTGATCTCTATGTTCGCTGTATCTACTACAATAGAGGACAAAATTCTTAGGACAATTAACACGATCTGCCTTAATTTTTCCCCCTTTCCCCCTCCTCTACCCCAATCAATGTTGTAGTTTGTGCACCCCTGTACAGTTTATCCCATTCTAAAAGTGTTTCTTCATCCCAACATTGTTTGGAGGGGGGAGGGGAGGGCCAGTCGCAGTATCCAAGTGGTTAGAGAACTGCATATTATGCTACATCTGAACATTTGATAAGTTAAGGATATGGAAGGAAGGTTTTCCATAACCGTTCAAAGGATTTTTGTCCTCCATTGCATGTTACTTAGAGTATAAGAAAAACTTTTAGCATCAACATGGCACTACACATAATGCAACTTAGAAATTCCATGCAATAAATTATCTTTGATAAAGTAGATGTGTCCGAACCACTTCTAAGAAGAGACCCCCTGTGGTTTGCTTCTTGTGAACAACCACCTTCCATAAGCGACCACTAAGTCTTCACATTTTGGGTGGTCGCTTATATGAGGTTTGACACTATGTATTATATACCTGATGGAGTAGCTGCTCCTGATCTTGTGACGTCATCCTTGCAGAGGAATATTGCCGCTGTATGCTTGTGATAGTTTCAGTTGAGGTCTGTGATGATTGTGAGAGTTTTTCTGGTGTGTGCTTTCTCTTACGGGTTTTCTCCTTGAGTTGCAGATAACTTTGAGGGAAATTTGTGAGCTTAAAGAAACAAATTTAAATGTAAAAACAGAATTTTTTAACTTGCTTGTTAAAATCTACACAGTGTCCTGATAAGGATATACCTAAAACAATTTTTTGACATCGATTTTTCTTTTTGGTGTTTTGACATGCCAAGGAAGTGAAACACCACTTTCGGTGAGGTACAAAACCACACAACTGAAAACAGGAGACTGGGAATGATTGTGACATCAGTTCACGATATTCTGTTTCACGACAAGAAAGAAACAACTGAGAAATTTGCCATCACATTATTTCCATGGTCTTTAATACAAAAGTAGCTCTCGGCCAATCAGCACACATGAAGTTGCATAATAATTATTTAACCCCACATAAAGAAAATAACATCATATAACTCACCGGAGGAAGAGGCATGAGACTTCCAGTGGCGAGCGCCATCTGAGCTTGATGAATATGATTCTGAATATCAATGATGGTAGGGAAATATGACCTGTTATGTCTGGCTGGTGCTTCCACATTTGCAAACAATTCCTTCTCCACAAACACCTTCAAGCAGTGTTTAACAGTGTATATCCCACTCACACCTCTTGCAACTAGTTCACGAATCTTATTCATGACTTCAGGATTAAGGCGCTGACCCTGGGACTCGGCACTCTCTTCAGGATCCATGGGTATATCATCAATATCGTGGTACTCGTGAGCTAGCGGAAGTGGTAGTTGAACATAGTATCTGGAAATTCATAAAACTAAGATAAACTTGACACCATTATGATAATATATACTGTCAGTAGTGGTCGTGAGCTAGCAGCAGTGGTAGTTCAACATAGTACCTGCAAATGTACCAATCTAAGATAAAGTTGATGCCATTAAGTATATACTATAGTAATCATGAGTAGACTACAAGCAGTCTACAGGCACCAAAAGACCAAATGTGTAACATACCTTTATAGCAAGAAAGAGGCCTTCAGTTTAGAGGTGAATACTCGTTAGGCATACTGAATTTCTGGGGAAACGGAATGGGGGCTAGTTCATTTTGTGATTGGGCTAGGGAATACCCCATATGCATGTTTATGTCAAATGACAAATTTCACCACTTCCTGGCTTGGTGGTGAAATTTACTTGTCTGCATAAACATCCCCGAGGGCCATTTTGGTGACGATGCAGCCTAGCCGCCAAAAGTCAACTTTAAAAAGAGTTTGGAGCACTGATAATCATCAATTTGATCTCCTAGAAATTCTATGAGATTCTTTGTGCACTTAGTTTGGGTGATCACACTCAACATGTTTGCAGAGTAACCTCAAATTCATGATTAGTATGTTGATAGTACTGTACCTTTCCTCACCGCCAATGTCTACTCCTGCCAGCCTTAGTGCTGTTAGTGCTCTCTCCTGGGCCTGTCGCACATGCTTGGCATCCATAGTAGGATCTATTCTGAACTCTGGAAATTTGCGCACTTTCTTGATATAAATTCTGGCAGGACAAGTGGGGCGATGCTTCTTTACTGGGGAGCCATGTTCATTATAGTCAGGCTGCTTCTTGTTTACAGCTCCTTTTCTTCTTGGTCCATACTGACATTCCATAACTGTTGCTCGTCGGCCTATGGCAAATTTTGTTTGTGTCAACACAATGTTTATCAAACAGTCTCATATCTCCTGCCAAGGATATATGTAGGAAAAGGGGATGATTTTCAAACAAAACAAAACAATAGGGGATGTCCTACATTAATATACCGTAAAATTCCGAGAATAAGCCCCTCCATTAGCCTGTGTACAGACGTCCCCCCTCCCTCAGGAAAAATCGGGAGAAGGGACGTCTGTGAATCGCCGACGATAATCATGTTCCCGTTTCCCCGTAATGTTGGGGACAGCCCCTGATTGGTTGTAATGTTTATCCCATTATGCAAATAATTGCCGGTGTTGGGATTGGTGAATGAATCTCAGAATAGATTCCCCGGGGAAAAACTCAGTCTTTGTAGACAGTTTACCGCATTTATATTTGTTTACTTGGATTTCAGGTCTCTGGTATATGAGGAACAACCCGCCCTCTGGAATAGGCATGTGAAATTAAGACCACCAATGTTTGCTGCAAAGGTTGCGGGTGGACGTACAGAAATCAACGCTTAATCAGAGATCTTATATCTGGATTTTAGCATGGACATTGCGTGAAGATGTTCGGCTAGCCTGTGTACAGACGCCAGGGCTATTTTTTGGCCTACACGTGCCGGTCATGACTCAGAGAATTAGGCAAAAGTAAGGCTATTGTAGTTTCTTGCTGAAGAGAAGTGAAGGATCCTTTACATGAAACCTACTCAAAATCATCCAATGGATCAACTCCTGCATAAAACGCTTGACTGGAAATGTAAACAACCTTCCGAGATCAAAATTCTGTCAAACCAAAAACCACAGGAAATCGATGTACAGTAACAGACAGACTTTATGAGCTAAAAAAAAAAACACACTTCAAAAACAAAAAAAAACCTTCAAAAGCATGAAATACTCTTTTAAATAACATTTTAGCTAGATATTCTAGTTAGAGCCTAGCTTAGCAATAAAATAATGTTGAGAACATCCAAGAGAATAACTGCATACGTGCTCTAAAAGAGTCCCCAGTGGTGTTGGTCTGTCAACACCTTTTCAACTGTCAGATGAAACAACAACAAAAAATAATTTATGCAAATGTATACCGGAACATGATTAACGACGGCGATTCACAGACATCTCTTCTTCCGATTTTTTTCTGAGGGAGGGGCGACGTCTGTGTACAGGCTACCCCTCCAAGTATAAGCAAAAAACCCTCCATTAAATCGCCCCTCCGAATATAAGCCTCCCAGGGGCTTGTACTTGGAAAATTGTCCTCAAAGACAAAGTAAAACAAAGCACAAATGGTACATTTACTTCCAACTATAAGGCTAGCCCAATTGATTTTGAAATGCAAATTTCCCTCCGTAGATAAGCCCCTCCAATATAAGCCCCTCCAAAAATAAGCCCCTTAAAAAGGGCCTTTGAAAAAAAAAAGCTCTGGGGCTTATTTTTGGAATTTTGCAGTATTATACATACAGTCAAACCTCTTTAATACGGACATCCAAGGGATAGAACCAAGAGTCCACTTTACAGAGGTGTTGGTATTATAGAGGTAGGGAATGTATAATTTCTGGCTTTTCTGGGACCAAATAAACTGTCCGTAATAGAGAAGTGTCGGCATTATAGAGATGTCCATAAGGAGAGGTTAGACTGTACTTTACAGTACATTTTAAAGGAGCTATGTCGTGCTATTTACTATTTTTTAGAAAAGCTAATTAAATCCTTCTCATCAATTGAATTCTAAAATAATGTTCCAGTTTTGTAATTGAAGAATATAGTCAGCATTGGAACTGTTTCCTGTTGTTTGTTGCTACAAATGGCAAGGATGGATACCCTGTAATTGAAACTTGAAAAAGTTGGACCAACTTTAGCGCTCCCTGATGAAATCTCAGTTTGATATCTTCTACATACAAGCTGTAACTCTACAGAAGCATTTTGTGTTTAGATAAAGGCTCTCAGTAATGACTTCAGACCAGATTTGACCTTAAACAGCAATATCCTAGTGACACAGCCCCTTTAAAGACAATTAAGAAGAAGAAGGAGAACAAGAAGAAGAACAACAACAACAACAACAACAACAATAATAGCCATTAGCCACTTTGTGCCACAAAGACATGCAAATAGACAATGGAAGAACTCTGGTCTAACTTTCTTTTCACAGACAGTGCAAGGTATGTTTGCCTTAACTAGCCAGCAGCACACAATAACAAATTACGTTAACTCGGTCAAAATAATGGACCATGAGATTGGGAAGAGCTGCCCAAAAATGGACAAAATTGTCATCCAATCCATTTTGCAAGAGCTGCAGGATAAAAAAATTCATTAAAATACAACGATACAGAGATTTCATCCTCTTCAAAATCCCTCACACTGCAAACATACAGTAATATAATTCTGCAGTTAGATCAAAATCTTCCTCCCGTATACATATGTGGCAGGCACACAGGGGTAGTAGGGAGGAGAGGGGAGAAATTTAGGGTAACTGATTTGACAAAATGGTATCTTCCATTCATAACAGTTTACAAAGGCCCAGTTAGGGTTAAATTCTGACAAGCCACATGGCCTTGAAACGTTACAAGTGACACAAAATAGAAGAAACAGTGACAAATGAGACAAGGATTGGCAAGACTGTGCTCTTAAAAAACTGAAAAAAGCCCAGTGTTCTGAACCTGTGAAATATCAGGGGTGATCAGCATAGGATCTCTATGAAAAAACTCAGATTTTCTGGTTAACAGGAGCAAAAATTAAGCATCAGGGACCACCACGCTCTGCAAGAGCATGGCCTTCGTTTGTTGAAACTGCGACAGCAATGAAGAAATTAAGCACCAACACATGGGTGGGTGTAGGGGGGTCATTCAAATCCCCACCCCCCTGAGAGGGCTTCATAATTCAGAGTTCGGTTTTTTATCCCAACATAAATAAAAAAAACTGTGCACCTGTATTCAAGAAAGGTATCCCATCATATGGTACATACTGAGATTTCCACATCAGCCGAATGGATGGTTTAGCTGATGATGGAGACTGTCTCGTACCCCAGCAACTGCTGGTGTGCTGTTTATGTAAGGTCAAGATCAAGTCCAGTTCCACCTCGTTCATCACATAACCCCTATAGGAATCCCCTATGAGCTCGCAATCGTGAAGCCGGGCAGCCCAGGGATAATTTGCGGCTATCTGCGGATGCGGAGAAGCGTCAAGTGAAGCGCTTGTTCCAATCGCGACATTTTCAGCTGAAATAACTAAATTCTGCTGTGATCCTGGGACGGAATCGTGTTCCTGGACTTGAGGGATGCTGTCCACGATCTCTTGCGCACTCAATGACGACGAAGCTTCTTGAGTCCCAACCGAAATACTCTCAGTCGCCATGATCGCTTCTGAAGTTGCCATTGTCTCGGCTAAAGTCGAGGTCGAAATGGTAGCAATTTCCCCATTTTGCTGAGGAATAGTTTGAATTGTTGTGGGAATGTTCGAAGAGATCGCGTTTTGAAAACCTTCAGGCGCTGTAACTTGCTCAGAAACCAAGATTTGTTGTTGAATGGACTCGCTAGGCAATGTTTCCGCGGAATCCGTCGCCATTGTGTTGCAACTGGAAGACCCGTGTGATCCTAGCGGGTCAAAATTGACCATGAATGATCAATAAAGTAGTGCTTGGTGTTTACGCTTGAAAGCGAGACAGGAAAAGCTAAAAATAAAAGCGCCAAACTTTCGAGGAGAGCCTCGCTTTACAACAAAGTACGGCCTCGACCGCGTGAAGAAGGAGAAAGGCCTCCTTTTCATGCAAGACCGCATGGAGTTATGGGTACGCGACATCAACATCCCGGATGAAGCTACAACTTGAAAATAAGACACGTCCTAATATAAACCCTGGGGAGAGGGGTACTCCAGGGAATTCTTGGTGGGGATGTGCCGCCCGGTTCTTCAATTCCTGAACCGATTTCTGACCAAAAAATGTTATTTGCATACCAAGAGCCATAAGAGGACTATTATTATGGCGTCCTATTAAGGCTCTTGTTCCATACCTATTTTCAGACTAGAACTCTGAAACTGGCATACCCGTTTTCAGACCTGGCCTTTTTGGGCAGAAATTATGTCATCATTACTTACATCAGCGAGTAAACAAAAAAATTATTCAAATCCATTTCGAATTCGCATATTTCTCTTTCTTTCTTTCTCATCTGGAATTGGAACTATAAATACGTTCATACACTCTGCAGTTCCCTCGAAAACCATACCCGTTTTCAGACCAAAACGGGCAAAAACCCTACTAGCCCCCTGTGAAAACATCCGTTTCTCCTCGCTCTTTGCCGTTGGGGGCGAGGAGCGACGGATTTTTTCGCAGGCTAAACCCTACCGATGTAGCCTGAGTATCAGGCGTTTCTGGGGAAAAGGGGAAAGATGGAAGCGAAAAAGGGAGAGAGGTGAAGGAAGGCCTGATACTCAGGCTACTACCGATGGGGCAGCACATACCCATGGCATATATAAGGGAGTACCCCCCGGGGTCCTAAATAAGGCGAAAACTGTACCATTTATACAAGCATGTCTTAACTAAGATGAAAACAGCTCGTGTAAATGGTTTGCGTTTTATTTCTGCCGTTAGCCTGCGTAGCAAGCGTTTCCGTGCGGTTTAGGCTGTCGTTTCATTTCTCGCGCGGCCAAAACCAAATCCCGTTCCTCGGTCTTTCTCAGTGCTTCCGAAACCAAACGGAAACGCTTGCCGTGACGCAGGCTATTCTGTCCTGGGCGCAATTTCATGTGAATGTTGCCCATAACACAATGACAATGACAGCCCTAGTGTAAACCACACTTAACTAAGAATTTGTTCTCAGCAATTTGAATTAACTGTCCTCTCATTTTATGTAATATTTTATATATATAAACAGATGAACAACTGTATAGAAATATTTTTTTCTCGGTTAATGTTTCTTTTTAGCCTTTCCCTCCCCTCCCCTCCCCGTGACCTATTTTCTCGATTGCCTTTTGAGCACCTGATCAGGTGAGCCAAGGCTTTCAACATTTTGCTATAAATGCAGTGATCAGGGGCACCTGAACGAGAATATAGTTCAAAACCACTTAAACATAGCATCGTTAAACGTTTTTTAGTATTTAAACAGTAGATATAGTCATATTTTTATCCCATGAAAAATTTTTCATCTGTTCGGATTTCCTAGCTGAAAGTCTAATGATCCGAAAATTGTAGGGATCAAAACTTACCTTTTCGAAAATTTCAGCCCGAAAAAAGGCTCCCGAAATTTCTAGGTGACCTTTTTAGGGTAAACATCCGTTAAAAAATGGGCAATTATACCATTTTTAAGATGTTCGAAAATCCTAGGGGAGGCAGGCAAGTAAGAAATTTTACAACAAGTGTTCCGAAAATTCTAGATCTCAAATCGTCTTCCGAACAGATATTTTCCGAAAATTGACGTTGGGTGCCCCTGAGTGATGCTTTGCATTTTAATAATGAGCTCGCCAGAACCAATTAACTACAGGTGATCTTCGAAAAACTGGTTCTAGTCATTCCTGTTTCAGTTGTCAAAAAAAGAAATGAAGTATTAAGGGGTGTACTATTTGCGATTGAAACAGAAGAGAAAAAACAGAATTCAACTTTTTCACTCAACTTTTTCATTCAACTTTTGTTTAAGCCAAAGAGATGATCAAAGATCAAGAAAGAAGATTTAGGAAGAATTAGGAAAAAGCAGAAAAAAATAATAAACAGGTAACAAAGCCTCGAGAAGATAGCTGCCCAGCTCAAAATGATGGCTGGTCAGTTAGCCCAATTGGCTAACAAGATTTTCTAAAAGACGGTCTAAAATAGTCTAAGAAAGAAGGCACAATTGCAAATAAAATTGAATGCAACCTTTATTTGCCCCTTTTCAGTTAATCAAACAATTTAAAACTATTTAAACTTGAGCTTAAACTTTCAGCGGCCACAAAATATAAAAGCGCGCCTTCATTGATCAACAAGAGTATACGAGCAGTTGGGGAATATTATGATTGAAAGGGAAGTTTACTCATACTTACATTTCAAGTTCAAGTTCAAGTTCATTTATTCACATTTATTCAATTACAATACAACAATAATAAGGAAAAAAGAGAAGAAGTAAAAAACAGAGCTAACTATACATTGAATTAAACATAACAAAGGAAAAGAGTGTGTAGCAGCTAAAGGAGCCAAGCTTTTAAGTTGGCTAATACCACAGAGCGGTTACAAGTGGGTGGAGGTTACACAGTAAATTGGCGGTTATACAGTAATTTCATATTATACGTTCATCTTATTCTTCCTATTCATCGCCAGTGAACTTTCTTGAAATACAAAGGAAATTCCCCTTTTCTTGCCCGCCAGAAGACGTAGCCACATGTGTGTAGCTTTGCCAAATCGAACGTAGTGATCCCACGCAATTCTTCGCGCATGCTCAGACGTTTGACCGCGGTGTGGGCTTCACAAGGTGTGGGCTAAAGTGTGGGCTACTGGTCGGTTACAAATAAAGCCGAGTGGCTCTGGGGACGAGAATAGGCAACTGTGGCGAGATAATGGAGCTTAAGCAACTACGACGACGACGGCTACTTCATAATGAACAAAACAACTGCTCTGCACGTGCATCGCGCTTTTTAGTACATTTCTTTGACGTCCACTGCACGACTACGACGCGAAACCTCCTAATTTGACGTTTTATGGACGACGTGGACACTCGACGACGAATTTTTCTTCATCTTTTTGATCCTGAATAAAACAGGGGCACCCAACGAGAATATAGTTCAAAACCACTTAAACATAGCATTGTTAAACGTATTTTAGTATTCAAACGGTAGATATAGGCATATTTTTATCCCCTAAATTTTATTCATCTGTTCGGATTTCCTAGCTGAAAGTCTAGTGATCCGAAAATTACAGGGATCAAAAGTTACCTTTTCGAAAATTTCAGCCAGAAAAAAAGCTCCCGAAAATTCTAGGTGACCTTTTCAGGGTAAAAATCCGTTAAAAATGGGCAACTATAGTAGTTTTTAGATGTTCGAAAATCCTAGGAGAGGCAGGCAAGCAAAAAATTTTACAACAAATGTTCCGAAAATTCTAGATCTCAAATCTTCCGAACAGATCATTTGTCCGCAAATTGTCGTTGGGTGCCCCTGATAAAATCCTTAAGAATTCAACTCCATTCCATTTGACATATTGAGAGGGTCCAAATAGACGCGATTTAATTTGAAAGAACGCAAATTCATTTTTTAGCGACATTTTCTCTGCCGTCATCGACGACGTTGCTTAAGGTCCCTAATAGCCGTCGTGTACGAACTCACGAAAAGAACTCAGGTGCCCAATCAGGAGCCAGCATTCGCTTGACCGAGGATGCTCGTAATCTACAGCTGAATCTAGCCTTCTTCGCCCGGAAGAGCTTGCTCGCAGTCAGAAACGGAATAGTGTTGAATAAAGCCACAGCCGTTGAACTCTCCGGACATGTTGATATTACTCTGGCTTTGCCTCTTTGCCCAAAATTGTCCTAGTCGGAAACACAGATATTCGAACACAAACTTTTTAGCGTTTTAATTTATTATTATTATTTTTATTATTATTTTATTACATATGCTCACGATGATAAATGTTACAAAGATGCAAATAACTGCAATTTCAAAGATTTAAGACAAGCAATCACAGAAACGTTCATGCCGGGTTCACACACGGTCCATTTGAAGTTGTTTACTTGTTTGTTCGAACTTATTGGAGATGTTTGGAGATGCGTTCAAGCATTCTACGCATGCGCTCAAGGAGTGGTGGTCCGAAGCCATTTTTTTCGCCGGTCCGAACATTTTACTTCGAATAATTCCTCTTGGTTAAAGGGTTAACGTTCTAATTTCAGGTGCTAGATTAGGCAGTTGAAGGACGTAGACAACTGTGAATGTCATCATGCCATCCTTCAATGTCACTTTTGTAAAAGATTATTTAAGAAGCTGGAGATATACAGTAGATAATAATTTGCATAAAGGCTTTCCAGACAGGGTCGGTGGTGTGCAATTGTTCAAATATTCTGAAGCCCATAAATGAAAGGCCGCTCACTGAAATTGAAGTTTTATTTTCTGTTCATCATATCCCCTAACTTTGCATCCTTGATTTCTTTTATGCCTACAAGATTTTTCTATCTTTTCTCTTTGTCAAATCAAATGTGCAGGTTTAAACACCTGTGGTATGACCACAAATCGTTAAGTCTGCGGGGTTTATAGCTTGCGGTTGCAACGTGATTTGGAACCGTTTTGAAAAATGTAAGCTTAGCTATCGTACCATGGTGCTTTTTCATTACATTTTTTTTTCCTTTCAGATTTGCTGGGCTTGTAAATCTACAAAGAACACCTTTCTTTAAGACCGTTTTCTTGTTGGAGTGAGTTTAGTCCGTTTTACAAGTAATGTGTGGAACAAGATCGTGGCTGAATGAGAGCAGACCGTGAAATGTTTCTTTTGCATCCAGTATGATTTCTGTCTTGTGCCCAAATCCAGCTGAAAAATAATTAATCAAAGTTGTTTACCAAAGTCGTGCTCTTCCAATGTTTACCTCCTGTAAATACTGACTGCTGCAAAAATCAAAAGTTGTGTCTAACAAGGTCTCCTGTCGGGACAATTTTAACTATCGTATATAATTAAATATATAAATATATAGATCATATTAGTGCAAGTCCACGTTTTTCTTTAAACGGCGAATTATTCCCTTTGTTTCCGTAAACAAAAGAGGGTAAATTTTAATGGATTTAGAAAGGCCGACAATAAAATTAAATATTTCAGCGTTACGGTAGACAAATGAAAACATGGTAGTTTTCGGTGTTTTGAAATCTTCAGTTGTTTTGGCGGAAACTCTCTCCAAATTACGGGATTGTTTTCGCGAATGTGAAAATTGGTTTGGTACACCGTTCGTTTAATACATCGATAGAAAACTTCACTGTTTATGAGATCGCGCGAATAAAGAGATTCAGGCAAAATATAGATTAAAAAGATCGATTGGACGTTTATAAATACAAACGTTCGTATTTTTCCTTGTCATTACATTCAACTATTGCCGAATTGAGCAGTTAATTGCAGATCGCACACAACGTGTAACGAACTGCGTCACAGCCTGAAATCGTCCTCTTCGTGCAAAAACACAAATTACTTTCAACTTCGTCTAAGATGATCTGTTTTGCATTCAGGAAAATTCTTCATGGTAATTTGGAGTCATTTTCGCCTACTGTATTAATAAGTCTCTATTTTGACGAGTGATTTACGTAAAGCAAGGCTTAATTTAGCTAAAAAGGAAGATCAATTGCGTGGGAAACGACCTTTTTAGTCTCCTTTCAAAATTTGACAATTTTTCTTTCCAAAAAGACGATTTTCGCGTGACAGGAATGACGTCAACGCTTCAAATGATCAACAATAAAAGATAAAATGCTGTGCTATTATTGGTTATTTTTTTTTCCCAGGATACCTAGCGAAACGAGCGTGAACCGAAAGACACCAATCGCTTGCAAAAGGAATAGCGAGTGAGCGAACTAGCATGTTTGTTGCGGCGGTGGGGAGTTCTATTTTTTAAATTATATTTTTGGCGAATTTGGGAATGCTATAAATAAATATGGCTCGTCCAGGAGAGCTTAATCTTCTAAAAGAGCCCCAGCTTAAAGAGAAAGACAAAGAAACCTACAATGGATATATAACTGCTTCGGTCGCTTCGGTTGACAGGCCGCAGTTCACGTCTTGGACATTTCTGAATGGCAAGTTAAAAGTTGGGCCCGTCGAATCGGGCAGTGGATTTATAATTCTGTGCCTTCTTTGGCTCGTCTTTGCTTCGGTTCCCGAGGGAGTTCTTCAGGGAGTTTGCACAATCATTCAGCGAATTTTTACAATTTTTTTGCCCCTAGTTTGTCTGGTTTGCGTCTTTTATTGGGCAGAGCTACTCATTCATAAATACTGTAAAAGCCAGATCTCCTATGTTGTGTTTCCCGTTTGTCTGTTAGGAGAGCTTTGTACACAAGTTATCCTCGGTGGATCAGATTTCCTTCGAACTACGTTTCTCTTTACCCTGGTAATGGCTGGGTTAGTAACAACTGTATTTTCAAAACTAAAAATTCTTCCTACCAGTGTAGCGCTGCTGCTTCTTACCACAGCTCGCATGTCCTGCTGGATAACTCTTCGCGATATTCCATCGTTTCTCCGGCCATTTTTGGCCTATTTTTCAGCATTTAGTGGGCTGATATTATCAAGAAACATTCAAGCGTTTTTCTCTGCAACTGCGGGTGAAGCTATTCAAAGCAAAGCTCCTTTAATACGAAGGCGAACTTCCAGCGTTTCATCCACTAGCAGTTTAAATAGCCGGAGAAGACCTTCGCTTCCAGCGCTAGGAACTCAACCAAAGGTAGGGAAGCTATGAGAATGCATCGATTATTTCCTTAGCTATAGATTACGATCTTTATATTAATGGGCTGGAAGAGCAGTTTATAACTAACCAGGATCTTTGACCTGTCAACCCGAGGTTTTAGACAAGAATGGATTTGCCATCGAGATTTCGTCTAATTTAGCATTTATACATGATCGAGACACAAGTCGTTCATTCAAAATTTTTCCTGTATTTATTGTTATACTGTTTACAGTGGGCCTTCTGTTTGTATTTTTACAGTAGAGCTGGTGTTCACTTTGGGAGCCAGCGGCGCCTTTGATTTCTTCAATGCTGTTCTTTTCCATGCGATTGAGTGTTCTCGAACGAGCGGCGGGGAGAAAACCCACTGTACGCGATGTACATTCGGATTCGCATTAATCTTTCATGAGCGCGATTATTAAAAATCTTCCAAAATATCAGGTCACAATCTCTGTGAACTTGAATAGCGTATGTTTACTCTAGGTTCTTTGAAATTCGGCTGGTGTTGTTTGGTGGAACTGGATGCTGGATTGAATGTTTGCTGTTTGTACGGCAAGATTTATGAAGCATCTCTAATCTTAGCAACCCTTTTTATCTCAAATCACCTGCAATACTCACCAATTTTTGTTGTGCAATATATTATCATTTCTTTGTTGGTTCTTCAACATTTGTTATGGAAATTATTCGTAATCTGGCGAAGCTTGGCTAGATTTGAAAGAGCTTGGATTTGTGGCTTTCGCATCGTTTTTCAGTAAAAGCTCCTCATCAGAAAACGAAAATATGATCATTAATTTCAGTCCAACGAGCTTTGGGTCTCTGTCTTGGTCAGACACTGTGAATTGCAGTGTGTTATTGCTTTAAGCTGCGTACTTTTCGACTAATTCTTATTGTAAGGTTGGAGATGTAATTGTAGATTTTGCAAATGACACAAAAAACAACTGTCCGTTTCCCACAAGTCAAAATCGTACTTCGGTTTGGCAAATTAAAGCTAATGACTAACAGCTCAAAATTGCAATACCGGGCTAATTTTGGTAAAATATTAATATTTCCTGAGTTGAGGACAAGACCTAGTTTTTGCGGCCGCGTCAGAAAATGTTTAAAATCTTCTTGCCTTTGTTTACAGATGTTGCAACAGTTCTGGAACAATATACTCAAAAGTCTTACTTCTGTTTCTAGCGCGTCAAGAACTAATCGAATTGGGTGCTTTTGTTTCTCCGTACGTTCAACGAAGGATAATGTTTTTCAGGCACATTATTTGTTAAAAGGATAAACATTGGAGAATGCCTGATATTTCGTTAACTTATAAGTGATCAGGTCCGCGGTTTACTTTCCAATTCGTCTCTTAACCAAATACTTGTGCTCTGAACGGTGCAATATATAGAAACGTGCTCATGAGTGACCAAATCAGTAAATACGCTAGAAAATCAGATCGGATTTTCGTTGTCAATCACACTTAAATTTAGAGAATATGGAAATCAGAGTGCAGAAGGACGATTAATTTATCCTAATCTGTGAGAGTTTTGTGCGTGTGTTGTCATTTTTAAGTGGCTCAGGTTTGAGTGCTGTTGAAAGAGATATATAACTATTCTCGCCAGTGTCAAGTTGCGCTTATAAAAAGCTCTCTAGTTATTTACTTTGAAAACGAGGTCATGTAAATCTATTTAGCTCTAGCTTTTAGCTTGGCAATGCATCCATTGTGAAGTTCAACAATGCATGGCCACAAAAGAGTTAAAAACTTGACTACAAAGGAACAGATATTTTGTCATTTGCTAAGTGTATGTCATAGAAATCGGGTCATGGCCCTTAGATTATCTGGAATTGTTTACATTCATAACATTTTCCACTTTGCTTACTGGGAAGAATGTGCATATGTAAATGCTAGATCTTGCTAAATTGCTTGATACAATGGCAGCCAATTATGCAATTAAGGAGGGGTTGTGCCATCTTCCAAAGGGGAAAATCTCGCTGTTTAGTTTATTGGCACCCAATTATGCAATTAAGAGGGAGTTGTGCCATCTTCAAAAACAGAAAATCTCACTGTTTAGTTTGTTGGAGTCATGTTGAACATTCTTCATAGGTCTCCCCACAATGAGATGCAGATCTGCTAATCTTGCCTGTCTTAATGAAGTGACATTATGTTCAGTGGTAATTTCTGTCTGGACAATGTTTCACCTTCAGTGACCAAACCACTTTTGGGCATAATGCTAAATGCTATAATCCTATAATATAAAAAGGTGCCTGAAATCTTTTAGAATTGAATTGTACACTAGAAACCTAATCTCTTAATGGCAGTTCCCTCTGTTTGTTTGGACAATAATTGTTAATTTAGTTTTCCAATTGTATTGGTATAATCTTGTTAATGTTTGTATTGTTGTGAGTACTTTAGTATCAGGAAAGAGTGCCTTAGACTATAGTTTTGTGATTTGAATGAGTTTGATTGACATAAAGCCAGCACAGTTTCCTAATCACTTGTAAAGCTGAAGAGACCCAGTTCACCATTATTCAACGTTTTGTTCCTCAACAATCATTGAGCTATTTTGCAACTTGTTGCGTGAAGAAGGTTACAAATGTACCATGATGACTCTCTTTGTTCAACAAGCTGCGCCTTGTTAAATGAAGTACAGCCCATCTTTGTTGTCATTTAGGGTTTAACTTGTTGAATTGCCATTCAATATGGCATGATACACTGTCCAACTTTTGTTGGACAAAAGATGTAAAATGATTTGCTCATCAACCATGTTAATCTTGAACCATGTATTCAAAAGTCTGCATGTAATAAATATTATGGTCTCTATTTAGTAAGAGTTGGTATGTCCAGTGTTTATTATTCCACAAGTGCGCATTAGATATGAGATGGTAGATAGCCAACATTAGGCACTTAGCGCCGAGTTGGCTATAGTCATCTCATATCAAACAAGCACGAGTGGAATAATTGTTGTTTTATTAAAAACACCTACAAAATATCAAGAATTCTTCCCGACTTGATTTGTAAAAACAACTATTTTCAGCTTGTTTTTGATTTTGAGCAGATGCGTACAGTTACCATATTTGGAGAGCATGGTATGATGGCTCATATACCCCAATGGCTAAGCCAATTGGAGCTCTAGAATTGCGTTATCCAATGATTCAGTTTTTAATAAAAGGTATTATTCGGGACACAAAAATGGCATCAATAACTGGAGTTGGCCACTTATATTATGGGAATTCATATAAAAATTCAGAGTTTTTATGGGAGTTGAGAAAAACGTGGTTTTGTGAAGGCAGCTGTGAGTAGAGCTGTCCACTTATCCCTTTAAGCCTTAAGAGTGATCAGCATCAAATTTCTCCTTGTAAAATCAATGGTTTGTAAAACATAGTGGTCATGAGAATTACGGACATGATCACACAAGATGAATTTGCTTGATATTTTATCAACTTCTCCCCACTACTTCTGTAGGAAATAAATAGGGGCAACAAATGAGAATTCAAATTTTGATCTTTGGTTTAAAGGATTATGAGAGTGTCCATTAGGAGAGCTTCTACTGTAATGAAGTTCTATGGGTTCCTTTTCTATCGCTGACAAAGTTTATAAGACAGGGCAGAGGCATTATTATGTCTTAAAAATTGTGTGAGAGATCCACATAGTACTGAAGATGTCTTTAGGTGCCATTACGATGTCTATCACCAATGCTAGTAACATATGACAGGGGAAGTGTTAGAAAGTTTTTTTTTTTACTTTTTTTGTAACCAAATCTCATGAGTGAAAATTTGTTTTATTTCTTAGTATGTTTGTATCCACTTTTCTCTTGTGCCTGTAGTCACAGGATTGTATTCATTGCAATCTTAAGAAGTTATATTAGCAACCATTCACTATTAAACAGCAGAAGTAGTGTAAATTTTATTTTTCCACTGTGAATACTGCATTTTATATTTTTCATTGATATTGTTATTTTTTTCTTTTTCGCATTGATTAATGTCATGTAGTATCTTGAAACTCCAGGTTAGTTGTTCCTCTCCAGTGTCACCAGCCAGCGCTAACCCAGGGTTAAATTTTAATGTGGTTTTCTTTTTCAGTTCTTTGGGCAAAAGCATTTTCTCAAATAATTTTTTCTATTTTTTCAGAGCATCCAATCATCAAATTGTTGATAACAAGGAGTACACTTAATTTGCTTTTTAAGGTTTCATATCTGAATTCACAGTTTGATCTACCCTGGCCTGTGTTATCTTATCCCAACTTTAAACAACCTGACCCTGGAATTTTTTTTTTTCTTTTTTGAGAGAAGGGCATTCAAGTTGTCAATCAATTATTTTGTGTGCATGAGAAGTCAGGATAAGTACTTACCATTTTGGGTTGTTTCTGTGAAATTTTGATGAGATGTTTTGAATAGTTATGAAGTATTTATGAGCAGAAATTTGATATGACTGATGACAGCTGTATGGAAAAAATAGATCAAAAAAAGCTTAGAAAGTTGGTTTAATAACATGAGTGATCATTCAAGGTGACTGTTATTTTAGGAGATTGCTTGATGTAATTAATCAACTGGGTAAACAGTCATTTGACTTCCAAAGTCATGAAAATGCTGCAGATTAACAACAAATACACTGATACATACAGCATGTGGATTTCTGAAAGTGTGGTGTAAGTTTTGTTACTTACTCTATAGCAACAAGAGGAATGTTTTACCAGAACAATTTGGATGAGGAGATGAAAAATCTCTTGAATTAGTATTACCAAGTAACTTTAGGGAGTCTTTTGTCATCCTATAAAATTATAAAATTTTGCTTCTGTACACAACCACATCTTTGTGTGAAGATGACTGCTTTTGTTTTCCATGATAGGGTTCAGTTGACTACACAACATTAGGAGAAGCCCATGGCATGATCTCCGACTTGCTTGCAGATTCCAATTTGCCACCCAATGTGGCAAGCATCCTTAAAATAATCAGCACAATGATAGCTCCTCCCACGGCTTTCCACGTGGGACAACGCCCTTTTGTGTCCCCAATGTCACCACTCATTGAG
The DNA here is from genome assembly GCF_958299795.1 of Porites lutea. Lineage (NCBI taxonomy): Eukaryota > Metazoa > Cnidaria > Anthozoa > Scleractinia > Poritidae > Porites > Porites lutea. The sequence goes on from NC_133204.1 coordinate 6,286,375, forward strand.
AAATTCCGTGATGAGCACCAGGAGGATAAAGTCAAAGATCAGCCAGATTTGAAGGATGACTTATCTTTACCCATGGTGGGGGTAAGTATTCTGCACAGGAAAATAATACTAATATTATTAATATCTTGTGCTAAGGGACGGACCTTTAAAAAACTGATAGGGGGGCAGGTGAAGTACAAAAAAAATATTCGCGCAAGGGAAAATTAAATGAAAAAAAATTCTTGCACACCAATTAATCCTAAAAAATATTCATGCTATTGCCTAAAAAAAAATTCCTGCAGCTTGAAAATCTCCCCCCCCCCCCCCCCATAACTTTCCTAGTGGTCCGTCCTTAACAAGAGGAGACTGGCTATGAAAGCTGGCAGAAAATTATAGATGAAATGAATGGTGTTGTGATTTAAGATTGGAATGCTCTTTCCCAGGGCAGGAAATAGGCAAGGGTCCAGGCATTCTCTAACAAAATCATCAACTAGGATGAACCAGAAGAAGCTCCTGGTAAGAAAACTGTGAGAGCTGCTTGCTCCAAGGACAAATCATGTGACTATGTACTTTCCTTACTGGAATGTCCTTGTGTAGTTGATCATGCTATTGGCATAACTTCCAAATCAACAGTGCTATAAGCGATTGCCAAAATAAAGGAAATTTGTAAAAATGGGGTGAAGTTCTAAATGGCAGGGAGATGTTTTGGACTTCCAAGCAAACCAAGGAACCCTTGTCAATGTTGTTAAATGCAACATCACATTTCAAAATGATCTCAAATGCCTTAGGTGTACAATGGATGCAAAACTATTGTTTTTGTTTGTTCTCTTAAGTAAAAGAGAAAAATGTAGCATTAAAGTCATCATTAATGTCTTGTTGTTGCAACTGCAGAGAATTCGACGCAATTTAATTGCTACAGGAAGACGCATGTCAAGTACATGGACAACAACTACATCTGCAACTGGCATGCCCACTCTTGATCCTGATGTTACACTGGGGCGGAGTACTCCAGTTCTAACTTTTACTGAACATAATAATTCAAATACTGCTACTCTTACAATTAAGAGTTCTCCAAAATCTTCACCCTTAGCGGAGGGTGCTGTCACAAGTACTAAAAATGGCCCTCAAGAGACATATGCCAAACACAGACCTGCGTGCTTCAGCCATAGTTTTCCAGCACAAGGCTCACCAGTTTTGGCACGCAAATTATCACCTGAGATGGCACCATCGGGGTCACCTCTTATTCCAAGGAGGTCCCCCGATCGAGGGACTGTGTCTTCATCGTCGTCACCAAATTTGTTGAGAAAATCTCCCGATAGAATGTTCGCCTCATCAAATGTATTCAGAAGACTTAGCAGGGAGGAAACACAGCTTGTTAAAGATGCACTTGAGCAGGCTGAACAACAACCAGATGGAAAAAGCTGCAGTGGAAGTGATTCAAATATTTCTACGCCATGTACTTGTGACTGTCATAATGATGCTTCTGTATCAACTGAAGAGGAAAATAAAACTAACCGAATAACTAAAGACACAGAAAAAGAGTCTAATAATTTGAATGAAGACACTCCAGTGTTGCCCAGGTCAAAGGAACTTGATAAACTTTTAGATCAGGTCACAGATTGGAACTTTCCAATATTTGATGCTTCTGAACATGGGTATATCTTGACACAGGTAAGGGAACATATTAGGTGTTAGAGGAAGCTAAACGAGCAATTTTGGATTATTAAAATTCAAACATTGCACTGACGCTTGGCGGAATAAGGTAAAAGAAATCACCTAAGTTGTCATTAAGGGATGAATAATACACTTCTTTTGTTTTTTTCTCCCAAGCCTTAGAAGCAATTTTCTAAGGAAATTCTTGGACATACCCTGCTATTTTGGACTCTTGCTATGATTACAGTCGAACATCCGCTAACGGCCACCTCTCTCTAACGGCCCCTTTTTTTTGTCCTGGCGGACAAAAAATCTATACATTGACTTATAGTGGACACTGTAGGGACCTCGAGTTAGTGTTCTCGTTAGCAAGAATCTATAATAGTTTATTTCAGTCAAACATCTGTAATCTGTTTTTGCCGGGGATTTAGCTTCTGTCCGTGTTAGCTGGGTGTCTGTTATAGCGGGGTGTCCACAAGGCAGGAGTTGACTATATTGGACGAGGCTGTGTATGATTTGAAGAATTGTGCAGATTGAGGAGCGTGTTCGGCTTCAGCGAATAATACCGTCCAAGATTTGCATAATTCTTGAGATCATACGAAAGCTGAATCCAAGTATTGCTGTTTTATTATTCATTCAAAATAATATTATTCATACTTTAATGACATGCTTTTAATACTAGGATCAACGTGTTGGTATTCATCTTCATTTGCCTTTTCTTGGCCGAATTCATATAAAGCAAAGCTCGAAATTAAAAAAATCCCCTGGTCACCTTTTGGCAACCAACTGGAGAAATATAGTCGCCAGATGCAAATTTTTAGTCACTAGTTTGTTTAATGTAAATGACGCAGCTCATAGTATGGCATGATCCATCAGATTTGATTGTTTGAAAATATTGCGCACAAAAGTTGGTATAAATTTGGAGGTAAGCTGGATTTGTTTATGCAATTTGGCACATTTTTTATGATGAAAGCAAGACAAAATGAAGTGTTTGTTTTAACTTTACTTTTTAACTTAAATCTAAATCACAGAGAAATCTGGTTGCCAAAGTGGTGACTAAACCAGAATTTTTAGTTCCCAAGGAGAAAATGTTAGATGCATTGATGACCGTATTAGTCGCAATTTTGAGCCCTGTAAAGTTGTATTTTTTGCTGTTCTTGCTATGTTGTCACGCAGTAAATTGGCTTTTTCTTCTCCACAAACTTGTAAAAGTTTTGGCCTTTTTCTCCAGCACTACCAAAACAGCCGAGCTAACACAACTTTGTTCCCTGGGCTCCTTAGTTGCTGTCCCATTTTCCAGCAATATCCAATTCTGTACTACTGACATCATTTTCCTGGATATCACAAATGTCTTCCAAATGTGGTTAACACTTATGGTTTTAAGAATTAGCTGAGAGATTTGAGTTAATCAGAAACAGAGAAATATTCTGAATGAATGATAATAAATGGGACTTATAAAATTAACGTCTGCGGGAGGACTGCGATACTTATAGTGTATAACTGGAGGATACTGTGCTGGTGTTTCTTAAGAAGCTACAATCCTGGACAAAAGTCTTAGTATTTTATGTTTCTGGGTGCCCTTATGAAACAGTGCATGCTGTTCGAAATTTTCTTGCAGTTCTCCTCCCCCAACACTGCAGTGCAATATTGAAACTTGAAAAGAAAATCTGGATACTGGTGTCCAATGTTGTTTGTGGGGTTGGGGCATGTGTGAATTGAAAAAAATCCTCACAAATTAATGCAAATGTGTCCCAAGACTTTTGTCCATGATTGCAGCTATTGCTTGGGCCTCATTTTCTGTTTACAGATCAGTCTGCATATATTTATTTTTGCAGGTAACGCACAAAGTGTTTCAGAAAGTCGGTCTCTTTGAGACATTTAAAATTCCCATGGACAAATTTTTGAATTTTTTCTTTACCCTGGAAAATGGGTACCACAAAATTCCTTGTAAGTATCATGTTTTTTATCATTTTTTCCTGTATTTTACAGTGATCAATTCCAGCAATGGCTTGGCATTTTTACATGGTCTTTAAAAGGGTGCTTATCATTAATTTGTCAGAATTGGCCCCCAGACGGGACCAGTCCAGTTATAAAGAGAATTCCACTGTTAACCCCTTAAGCCCTAATATCAAAATTCAAATTCCCATTTGATGTCACTATACGTTTGCTTTAAAAGTAGTAACGAAAAGTTGTTGAAGCATCAACTCATTGTATCTTGTGCAATCATCGCCTTAATTCTCAGCACCAATGTGTTATAAAAAGCATTGTTATCACGAGGAGAATTTTGATACTGATCACCCTTAGGGCTTAAAGGGTTAAAGGGGATAGTTCACAAGGTTTCTGTGCTGCAGTCATCCATACACAAAATACTCCTGTAGAGTACTGAAGAAGATTTCAAACATCAGGGAGCACTAATAACGATATTTTTTGGTGTGGGGGGCAAATTTTTCAAGATTTATTCCATGTCAATCCTTGCCATCTGTAGCAACCAACGAAAGGAAACAAGCCCAATAGCTAAACATACTTCGAATTAACAAAACCGGACCATTGTTAGAATTCAATTGACGAGAGGACACGTTTTAGCGTTTCAAAAAGATAGCAACTAGCGTGACAAGGCCTTGTTTTAACGATCCAGCCAGATCAGCCCATTCCTAAGTATTATGCACAACAGTCATACGCTTTAAAAAAGCTTGAGTGTCTGATTTGTCCAGCCAGCCTGTTCTGACTTTTGGGAAGTGCCCTGGGAGAGCCTAGTGTGCAGCACCATGACACATTTTGTTGTTCTTGTGCTCTTGTCGTCTTTTTTAATGGGAAGTTTGACTGAGTGCCATGATTCTCTTTTCTGCAGATCACAATAGTATACATGCGTCCGACGTTCTTCATGGGGTTTTCTTCATGACTACAAAAGAGATACCCGGATTCTGTCCCATAAACTCAAAATTAAGCACGGACAGTGGGTCGGATTCAGACAGCGGGCTTAACGGAGAAGGGCGACAGAAAACGAACAAGGGAGATTATGGTTCCTTAATGGACTCCATTCCACTGTTAGAGCTTTTAGCGCTGTACACTGCGGCCACTATGCATGATTATGACCATCCTGGAAGGACAAATGCGTTTCTTGTCGCAACACTGTCGCAGCAGGTAAGTTTGAACAAAAGAAGAGGCAACCAAAAGGCTGAAGGAAGCTCATGAAATTTAAGGCTCTAATTTAGACATGGGTATGGCATGATCTGAGAGAAAAGAGAAGCCAGCTATGTTGTTACAAACCTACAATCATCCTCAAAAGGGTTGGGAAGGCAGCTACTTTTTACCTCTTTTTTCCGTCTTCCCTCCACCCTTGGGCCAATGTTGAGCAAAACGTTAATGTTCGTATACGTAGTGTTCTGTTATATCCCAACATTAAATTGGGGAGACGGGGGATTATTAGCAAAAGAGAAAAATCTCTTTTGGGGGGGGGTAAAATGGACTACTGTTAAAATGTACAACCTTCCCAACTGCTTTTTTCTGGGATTGTAGAAAATCCAGATCAGCTTTTAGTAGAGACCTTTAGATTCTGAGACGAGTACGACTACGAGTTTGAGATTTTCTCAACCCTAAGTAGTGCTTGCGCGTGAGTCAGCGTCATTTTGGCGGGAAAACATGATTGCCGTCGTCATTCTACTGCGAATTTCATCAAGAATGTCGTGGTAACGGAAACAAGTTATAAATTGCAAGAGGTTTTATCATTTTGCGCCGTGAGATAGCTTAAGCTCCTTCAGTAAAGATGACAGTGCTAATTTTTTGCGTGAAAGGGAAGTGCAATGAAGCTTTCCGTAGCCTGAATTTCATCCGATTTCTTCGAGTCGTTTTCTCCTCTCAGCTACTCAGTTACTGAGGGAGTAATAACGACTCGAAGTAATCGGAGTCAGACCAAGCTTTCCGTGGTGTCTATAAATTGAGAATACGCGAAAAAACTAAGTCAAATCTCGTTCTCGTAGTCCTTCTCGTCCTAGAATCTAAGGTCTCTATTATCTTTGTTTGTTCCTTTCTTTTCCCAGGCGTTGCTTTATAATGACAGATCAGTACTGGAAAACCATCACGCCGCCGCCGCTTTCTCTCTTCTCATGTCCGACCCTAAGTATAATTTTTTGTGCGAGATGGAACCGGTGGAATTTAAACGCTTCAGATTTCTGGCCATCGAGGCTATCCTAGCCACTGACCTCAAGAGACACTTTGATTTGCTGTCAGAGTTCAATGCCAAGGTAGTAGAGCTTTTAATTTTGTTTTTATACTCGTTATGTGCAAAGAAACCTTCAAAGGGGGGTGTTCTTTGTACGATAGCGGGAAAGTGAATAGATCGCCTGACCTACATAGAAACAGGGACAACTTTTCGGGCCCGAAAGGCAAAAGAGTGTGTGGCTTGTAACACCCTAACCATTCCATTTTGTGTCTTTATCTGATCATTTTATTACATCCTTTTCAAAACTCTGACCCTGAATGGACCCAGAATGGAAACACGACAAACAGCCTTCCAGATCCGTAGCTAAAGAGATGTGCAAACAAACGGCGAAGGCCGTGAGAATCTTTGCGCAAAATTGAGGGGTTGATCACTCTTCACTGTTTTGAATTACAGATCTCTGAGGGGGGCGGTGTAGATTGGACTCAAGAGGCGGACCGTCTCTTAACACTGCAGATCTGTATTAAGATGGCAGACATATCAGGGCCAAGTAAGCGAAGAGACTTGCACACTCGATGGACCGAACGGATTGTTGAGGAATTTTATGAACAGGTATGATGACCAGTGTTCTTTGAGGGTTTTTCATGCAAGGGATCGTTTAGTCCATGTGAGAGGTCAACGATTAGCCTGTTCCAGGCGTTCAGATTTGATTGATCGAAGAAAATCGAGCAGGAAAAAACAGCGACGGGGTTTCCCTTTTTCTTAAGTCACTCTCTTTTTCGCCACTGTGCACGATCTGAACAGGCTATGCCGACAGTGGCAGGACCACAAAGTTAATGTGTGGAGGTAACAAATTTATCAGTAAGAGATGCTCAAGTCCAAGTTACGACTAGCCTGCGAGCAAGCTCTTCTTTTGGGGGGATATCGTGAGAAATCGCGCGAGTGGCACGCGAGTCACGAGAGGAGACAACGCGCGGCCCGCTTCGCTCGCAACTTGAAATGTAGAGCTCTTGTACAGCTAAACAACGTGCAATTGCACCTCAACGTGAGAAATAAAATTGAATCGCAATTCTAAAAACCTTTGGTTTCGTACGCTCTCTTCGCCTCCCGTTATTTGATGCGTGTTATTTGTCTTTAATATTTATGTTGTTTTATTTGTGGCTAATCGGAAAACAACCACCCTGGGTACTAGAGTATTTTCTCGCGCGAGGACGCACGAGGCGAAATGTTTCGGCGTAGCCGCGGGTCATTGGTTCACTACAGAGAACTGGAAACCGCGCATGAGGCTTGGGGACCCAGGGTTCTAAACAACTTAAAACAGGGCTCAAAGTTAGCGACTAACTGGTCGCATATGCGACTGGATTTTTGTTTGTGCGCCTAAAAATTCATGTGTAATCGCACCTGTGCGCGGTAAAACCCAAAGCACAGTGCGACTGACTGACTTCCTACTATGTTTAATTGGTCTTTTCTCCCAATGGATTCTACGAACTCAAATGTTCGTTTTCGTTTCGATGTTTTACTCCATCCCAGACTCTTCTGTTTTGTAATAAACACCGCTGACACATGCAAATATATGTTACGAACGGAAAAAGTACTTTTTGCGCAATGGACGATCATGTCGAACGTTCAGTTTTAACGTCAATCAAAACAAAAACAGTGCGGATTAAGAGCCTTTTTTCCAGGTAAGAAAGTTTTTTAAGTCGTATTCCAGTTACATGTAAGTCATTGCGCATTTAACAAATTCATTAATGATTAACTTTCATTCTCGTTCGACACACTCATTGTTGTCAGTATTGAATTGTTTTTCAAGTGTAAGTTTTCTTTAGTCACAACTGTACTGTCAAAGGAGAAATTAGTATTAAAAATCACAACGGTATTACTGTGTAGCAAATCGGCTGTGTTTTATCAATCACAGGACTGAAGTAACAGTAACAAACTGAAGATGACAAATAAACGTGGCACTGTTAAGCTTTTTACTTTTTCTTTTGAAATAGATGCTCCCAACATTATAAGCTGTGCTCCTAACATTTTCAGCTGTGCGCCTAACATTTCGGCAGTGCGCCTAAAAATATACATCTGTTAGCACAAGTGCTCCCAAACTGAAATTTAAACTTTGAGCCCTGTAAAACCGGAAAAGGTCTCAATCACATAAATGAAAAAACGTTGCCCCTAACAATCTGCAGGCGGTTGTTCCATCAGTCGGGTTTTAGTGACCTAGCTGTGTATTAATGTCCTGTTATTTTGTTTTCAGGGCGATGAAGAGCTTGCGCGTGGAATGCCAATTTCTCCTTACATGAATCGCGACCAGCCGCACGTCGCGCAGTTACAAGAGTCTTTTATCAATCATTTGGTAGCCCCTCTCTATAACGCCTACGCTAACGCGGGTCTTCTGCCAGGGGAATGGGTCGAGACCGACGCAAGCAGTTCAGAGCTGGAGAGCGATGACGAAGGATCTAGCGGAGAAGGGACGAGAAATCCCGAAGGCGAACGAAGAAAGTCGAAAAAATCCCGACGCAGGAAACGGCGTAAGATTACGAGTGATTTGATAACAAACATTGAGAACAATTATAAAATGTGGCTGGAGGTGATTAAGCAAGAGGAAAGAGAAAAACGGAAAGTGAATAAAGTGGAATCTGAAATCAGCGTAGAGAATGATGTGGAGGGATCGGACGAAGAGTTGATGATGATAGAAACCTCGCTGAAAAATGAAGTTATTGAAGAGGAAGAAAATGGTTCTGAATCTGGCAGTAACCCCACTGAGTTACGCAAGCAAAGTAACGTATGAACTGTGTCACGCAGTGAATTAACTTAATAATGATATGGCGGTAAGTTCTTCTTGTCAAGTTAACTTATAATCTCCCTATTCGTGTTATTTTCATTTACCAACTTGGACATACATAGGGAGACTATATGTTGGCCTGTCATGAAGTACTTACTGATATGGCTTTGTTGTCATGTTGCGCAAGTACCACTGCTGTAAATAGATAACGTTAACTTATACCCAGGGTTTTGTCAGAGCTTACATGCGAGAACCGAAACTTGGCCATTTTGTGTTTCGTTTTGGCTATTTCGCAAAAAATTGTAAGCTACTTGGCGAGAGTTTATTGCAAAGGGTACAAATTGATCAAAAGTGGCCTGAAGTGTACTGGATTTTCAAGTATGTATATATGGTGGAACCCGCTACAACACCAGCTCGAGTGTGATATCAGGTACATTGATAGTCAGAGTTCATTGAAATATTTGAGAAAAGCTAAGTGTCATAATGCGAAACTACTCCGTTAATACGACGCAATTTTCATGACCCGAACGAGGTCGTATTAACGACGTTTCACTGTCCTGGGTATTGAGACTTGGGCGAGAGAGACCATCCAACGTCGATACAGTCTTAGCTAAAGTTTTTCCCTGCTATAACAAAACTCTGATATAGGAAATTCTCACAGCCCTACATCAGGTCGTTGCAGTGTTTCATCGTGGCGCCGGCCTTTTGTGGCAACAGCGGATGCCTGGTTGGTAACTTGAAAAAAAACTTCGTTATTCGTTTTAATCTATCGCGCCTGCATCTGTCTTCTAGCGTTCTCCTCCTAGTTCAAGGATAGCTGCTTCATAATGTCGTGTGTCATGTGTAACGAAAGTAATATTGATTTTATGATTTCCAGTCTCAACCCGTGAAAGAAAACTAAAAGAGATGGCAATATCGAAAAATGTAAAAGAAAGCAGCTGAGGTGTATGGTTTAACAATGTCTGCATGCATACACTTAACCGTCTATTGCCTTAATAGGCGCTGAAAGGCAAAAGGAAAACCTGTTAAGGTGTAACCAATTCTCGGCATTTAAAATTCTCTCTATTAGAGAGGCAAATAAGTTAATGCAAAGGTTATTTATTATGAACTTTAACAACATTTAACTGTTGAAATTAACGATACGATGTTCGTTCGCTGATAGAAATAGTCACTTACAATGTCTGACTAACTTCCGTAAAATGGAAGTTACCTAATTCTTTGGTTTTTTGTCCTGCTATAATTTGTCGAACCGAGGTTGATCTTAATTATCGTGCTATGCGAAACACCCAAAGAAACTTCAATATATTTGCCTCGCATTTGCCGCTAAACTTGCGCTAAGGGTGGCGAGTTGTATATATTTGTACAGAGAATTCACTTGTATGTAAAAATAAATATAAGATTCTACAATTTAGTGTAAATATCATGTATTGAGAGCTTGTAACGTGGGGCACTTCTCAGCCGTGTGAACGAATACGTGTCTGCAAAATTATCAGAATAGAGATAGAAAGGTAGTCAGAATATTAGATGGCTGTAGTATTAAAAAACTGTATATTAAATGTAGCAAAACGAAATTATCTATGTTTAAATCATTGAGTGGCAAAAATTTTTACTTACGTAACCTTAAACGCAAAAGTAAATATTTCTTATGTCCCTGGTTCTGAAAACAACAAATAACAATAAAATAACCCGTCCCAACCTCGTTCCCGGGTTCTCTAGTCTTCTCGGAAAGATTGAAACCGTTCGGTGCTGTAATAAACCTGACTCTGTCGGGCCTAGACTACGAGTAGTCCCCCATTTTTCCTCAGGGATAGTAAAGCGAGCGAAACGCGTGAAAAAGGCGACACGCGTGTCGCCTTTTCTCGCGTGGGATGATTTTCACTCGCGCTCGCGTTTTGCTCGCCCTACTATCCCTGAGGAAAAATGGGGGACTACTCGTAGTCTATGTCGGGCCTAACAGATCTCTGGTGCTGACCACTGCAGTCCATAGTATTGATTGGATGATCTGTAAGGAGAAACTTTACACGTCTTACCCTGTTTTTTCTTTGGATACTGCTTTTGACCCCCCTTTAGCAACCGTGATGGCCAGGAGCCCTTGTCTCTCTTGTAATGGCTGCTTGTGAGTAAAGCACAAACAACATGATCAGCGTATCATTTCAAGCGAATCTACCAACTAACGACCTCTTGTTTAAGTATCTGGAGTATGCAGCTAGGAGATCGAACACAACTCACAGTGACCTGGCTGGTATTGTCTCTGATATACAAATAATTCCTTTTATGATGAATCATGGGAACCTCGACCCTCGATAAAAACCTTGACTCGGGTGAGGGTCGGATCGGTAGGGCAGTTAAGGAATTCACAGCAGGCATTTGCCCGAGGCGTTAAACTCCCATGGCTATTTGCCACAACCCAGCGTTGCGGTTAGGTGCATGACAATCTACGGTCGGTAAGATGGTTGATTACGTATCCGGTGACAAGTAATTCGATGTTACGTTTGCGATGTCTAAAAAAAAATATTCTCTCTAAATATTTCTCCATTTGGAAAAGTTAAGAATTCAAAGGATCAGAATGCATTTTAACCAGACGTAGTCAATCGATGAACCGATAATCGATGTTAATTGATAGTAATCGATATCAATCATCAATGAATATAGATTTCCAATATCGATCAATAGAAATCGATAAAGAAAAAAAAGTCTGACTTCGATTGATATCGATTTCCGATAGAAATCGATATTGATTTTTTTTTATCGATTGTCATCGATTACTATCGATCAACATTAACACGATGTTGTCCGTACGGTATTATTGAGTCATTCAGTCGTGATATTATGCACTCCTTTTAATTGATAAAATACTAAAAGAACAAATCACTGACAGGAACAAATTGCTCTTTGTTTGCATTTTTTAGCTTAAGCGCAGTTCATAATAAGGAAAGAAATATTACTGCGAAAATGACAGAAAATAACGAGTCGCATTAAGAAAGAAACACGTCTGGATTAAATGGACATGTAAAGATCTATTAAGTAAAACGAAATAAACCGAAAACAGGGATCTGATGAAGACTGCGCCTGGAGTAGTTACTGAAGTCATCAAAAGTGAAATGCCTGGTGTTAACCTTAAGCCGGTCTCATGGATGTTGTTCACATTCAAGATTATTCCTTGTTATCGATTACTATCGATAACAAGGAAAAAATAATCGATAAATTGTTATTTCTGTGACTTCGATTTTTATCAATTTCCCATATCAATCCATATCAATTGGTGGATTAAATCGATTAATATCGATTTATTTCTGATATCGATTTTTTTTAGCGATTAACTACGTCTGGATTTTAATC
>NC_133204.1:6303280-6325780 GCF_958299795.1 Porites lutea
GTCATTAAAGAATGTGGGCAAGTGAAGATTATTAGTGAAACTTAAGTTAATGTTGTGCATTTTAATCGATCCATAGTTCTGGGATATTATTCCATTCCTAAAATTAATTGGGGATCATTTCGGGGTCGACGTGAAGACACGCGAGGAGTCGCAAGCAGTAAGATTTCTGTCCCGTGATTTAATCAGTTCAATCATCAAAGTTGACAGGTCTTTCTGATAATCAAAGCGACCTCTCGGTTAACCATTTACACCTTCAGTATCAAAAAATAAGTATAAAAAAATAAGTATAAAGTTCAAATTGAAAGTAACAGCGACTTGTTATATTCAAGCACGTGCATATTTTGCGCACACGTCACTTTGAGGGCCGATTTTCTGCTAAATCGGAAAGCCCTATTTGAAACTCTCCTCTAGCTTTTTTTTTCCGTCTGGTGAAGATATTATCATTAGAAATTTGTTTCATTTGGATGCAGCAGTATTGTAAAAGCAGGTGGACTCTAACGGTGTCGGTTAAGTTGTACAATTTTTTTATGTAACTTGAATAATGAGCCACGTCTTTCGTTTCACGCACCGTTACCCAGGTTATTATGTTAACAGTTGAGCTTTGTTGGGGATTAAACAGTTCTTTAAAACAACCAACAGGCATTTTGTGGTCGAATAAGAATATTTAATGAGCAAACGAAACCAAAAATTAATACTGATAGACACACAGATTTTAGTGAAAATTCTATATTTAAATCGGACGACAATTCAAGTACAAAGCAAAGTTCTTCTTACAGCCAATCAATCTTCTTTGTAAGGATGATTTCTGCGAATTCGCCTGGACCTTCTTGAAGGACGATCACCGTCATCCAATTAATTAAAAAATTTTTTTATGGAATCGTCGCTTTAAATGCTTTTAAATTTTCTGTTATTTTTTTTTTAGTTTGCAAATAAATTGTTCATCCTAAAACAAACAAAAATCGTTGACTGGCCAGCACTTATTCTAAAATGAAATACGAAGTTTTTTAACGAGAAAACAGCAAGCCAGTCCATATCAAGAAACGAATCTACTACTATCAGCTCAAGAAGAAATTAGCGAAATGAGTCACAAATAATTAATTCTGATCAGTTTCAGGGCAATTCCGTAAAAAATAACAATTCTTATTATGTCACGTTGCAATAGACCATTTTCAATACATCAAAATTCTTACTTAGTTCCGAGATTTGGGGAAATAAAACAAAACTGAATCATCTCAGTTGAGGCTTAGCAATGATTAATGATGAATTTTAATATTTGGAAATGGTCCATTGGATTTAAAATTAGGACTTTCCGATTTAGCGGAAAATCTGATGAAGTGGAAGTTATTGTTGCTTATTCCTTAAAATAACAATAGTCACGTGAAGCCATTTTTTATGTGACTTGATTTCTATTGTCGTCGTACTCATTACAGAAAAGGCGTTATTCGTCGTCGTATATCAGGAAAGCGCTAAGATAAACCTAAAGCACGAGGCCGAAGCGAGAGGCCAGGAGCGCGAGAAAATTAATGACCGAACACACCACATACCAAGAACAAAACAAAACTTTATCTCAATATGAAAAAATTATGTACCTAATTAATCACTACTTGAGGACGAATCATCAAGACCAATCTTCTCTTATTTTGCTAGCGCTCGAGTATGAGCTTCTGCTGCTTGGTTGGCAGTAGCTAGAAACTGGGGCAGCTGGTCTACCTGAGTTGAGAAAGTTTTTGCGACGTAGATGCTTCCTCACGTCACCTCTTTCTAGAAATAAAAATAAAAACACCGAAAGAAAAAAAAGTGTTAATTTGAAAATATATGCCTCATTATTTGCAGGGCCTCTTGGGCCTGTCATTACACCTTTTAGACACAATATCACAGTCTGACTCACACCCGGCCCCAAGTCGCTTTATTCTTCATAAAAAGGCAACATAATAAACAGGACTGACAAACTGCAGTGTAAACATTGTACTCTAGAAAACCGGGCACATGTCCTCTTCAAAAGTTGATATTTTACATATCAACGAGTCAAAATTAGACTCAACAGTACGTGATGACGAAGTTTACATACCTGGCTTTGAAATAGTCAGAAAAGATCGTAAAATTAACGGAAGGAATGGAGGTGGAGTATGTCCATACGTACGCACTAATCTGAACTATCGAATACGTAATTATTTAAATAATGATCTTTTAGAGTGTCTTTTCGTTGAAATCAGTAAGCCACGAAGTGCACCATTTCTGGTCGGTACTTGGTATCGACCCCCAAGTTCTCCACCCAATTTATTTAGCGAATTTGAGAATGTTATTGCTAAAATTGACGCGGAAAATAAGGAATTATATTTACTCGGTGATATCAACTGTAATTTGTTGCCTGAAGCAATTACAGTTAATTCTTCCCATCTGATAAACATTTTCGATATATATGGTCTTAGTCAGTTAATCACTGAACCAACACGTGTCACCCAGGACTCAAAAACATTAATTGATTTATGTATAACGAACTCCCCAGAGAAGATTATATTCCGGTGTCATTCACCTTGGCATAAGTGATCATTCTCTTGATTTTTGGCACGTAAGACTCAATACTGCCGTATTGGCCCTCGCGTGATTGAAACACGGCAATTTAAACACTTTAACAGAGGAAAATTCTTAAGTGACCTCAATCAACTACCTTGGGCCAATGTTGATTTGTATTCTGATCCCAATGAAATGTGGCGTGTATGGAAAGAAATGTTTCTTGGCTGCGTCGATAAACACGCACCACTTAAATCCAAAAGAATTCGGAAAAAACGATCTCCATGGATTACTAGAGAGTTACTGAGCAAAATCCGAAAACGAGATTTCCTTAAAAAGAAGGCAATCTCCTTCAATAACCCGGCTATATGGGATCAATTTAGGTGTGCGAGAAATCAGGCAAATAACGCAATTAAACTCGAAAAAAAACTATATGTTTCTGACAACCTGGAAGCCAACAAAGGTAATTTGCGCAAAACATGGAATGTTATCAACGAGCTAACTTCACTTAACAGTGGTAAGTCAACGAATATTTTGGAGATCAAGGTAGATGATAAAATAGCAAGTAATCCTATGGACATTGCGGAAACTATTAACGATCACTTTACAAACGTTGCGCAAGTATTAGCACAAGATATTCCTGTTGTCGATGTTAATCCTGAGTCTTATTTAAAGCCCACTGATCATTCGTTTTCTCTGAAAATTCCGAGTGTTAATATTGTTTCTAACGTTTTGTCGAAAATTTATGAAAAGAAAGCCACCGGTCTTGATATGATTCCGAGTAAATTGTCGAAAATGGCTGCTAATATCGTCGCACCCTCTCTTACCTCAATATTCTCAAAGTCTATTCTCGCTGGGATATATCCAAACGATTGGAAAACAGCCAAAGTGACTCCACTTTTTAAAAAGGGCATTAAATCGGACCCTAACAACTACAGGCCAATATCTGTAATCCCTATAATTTCGAAAGTTTTTGAAAGAATTGTTTATAATCAACTTTTCCATTATCTAGATGATAATAAATTGCTACTAGGTTGCCAATCAGGGTTCCGTTCTCTACATAGTACGCTCACGGCTTTGCTTGAGGCAACAAATGCTTGGTCAGTAAACATCGACAGTGGCCTTCTAAATGGCGTTGTCTTTATTGACCTTACTAAGGCATTCGACACCATTGATCATGAGATCATCTTGCGTAAGATGTCATACTTGGGTGTCGATCAGGCAGCTTTAAAATGGTTCTCGTCGTACTTAAGTGGCCGAACCCAAAGATGTAATGTCAGTGGCAAACTATCATCTGCTCGTACCCTCAGTTGCGGCGTGCCGCAGGGTAGCATATTGGGTCCTTTGCTATTTTTAATTTACATTAATGATCTTTCCGACTCCCTGCGGGGCGCCGTACCAAGAATGTTTGCCGATGACACCAACCTTACGTTATCTGCTAAGACGTTAACAGAGCTTAAGCTAGCTCTAACCCCTGAATTAAATAACCTTAGCTGCTGGCTGAAAGCTAACAAGCTCAGTCTTAATGTTGCTAAAACAGAGCTAATGATTATTGAATCAAGACAAAGACTATCTGCCCATGCAATGTGACGATGTAGAAATCAGAATTGATGACCAAATTATCAGGAGAGTCGATCATGCCAAATCCTTGGGTCTTACCATAGATGCTCAACTCTCTTGGGGTAAACTCGTTGAAGAGATTTGCAAGAAAGTCTCTTCAGCTATAGGCGCCCTAAAACGTGTGCGGCCCTTTATATCCAAAAAAACTGCAATTCAAATTTATAACGCTTTAATTATGCCTCATTTTGATTACTGCAGCCCCGTCTGGGACTGTTTGAGTGGTTACTTGAGTGATAAGCTCCAAAAATTACAGAATCGTGCAGCCAGAGTTATTACTAAATCACCCTTTGATGCGAGCTCAAACCACCTTCTCTCCACCCTCAGCTGGGAGAGGCTATCTCTTCGACGAAAGAAACAAAAAGCCTTAATGATGTATAAAACCATGAATGACCTTGCTCCGGAATATCTACAGAGTCTTTTCTCTCAGCGTCACTCTGCTTACAACTTAAGAAACTCTGAGGGAAGGCTGATCCTGTCCAAACCAAGCTCTAATTATTTGAAACGAAGCTTCTCTTACAGCGGGGCCATGTTATGGAATAACTTGCCCAAAAACTTAAAAAATGCTGCATCCGTTGAGCATTTTAAGCGAAATATCAAGAAGTTAGCTGATATATCGGATTCCCACACGACAATCATGTAAAGCAGTTGTAATTAGTTTTAGTTTTTAACTTAAGCTTAACTGATGATTTCCCGTGTTTAAATAAAGATTTACATACATACATACCTTTTGTTTCCTTTCTCTTTCTGAGACTTGCGTTTTCCTTCTCCTTCTATGCCGCCCATTGTCTGAATATTTTTGAAACTTTCAGAGGCATCCATCTTGCATCTATAGTCTCGTTTATCAATTTTTTTGACAAATTCTCCTCATTTCTTCGTCTACGCGTCCATCTCCCGACAAAGAGACGTCCATCTCCAGACGAAGACGGCTGACCCGCCGTTGGAATGTTGGGTGAACTCCTGTTTTGCTGAGGAAGCTGCCTTTATTGGTTCCTGTTCACTTCAGAGCTCGTCTTCCACCTTGGTGCACGTTGAATTTGCCCTATAAAACGAAAAATTTAAATAAGAGTTCAAACTTTAAGGCGATGTGCAACTTGGGCCAAATTTTGCCGCATCTTGTCATCAAGTTTCAAACATGCTTAAAACTGGATGCAACTCGGCAGTGACAAAAATCGCTGGTGGAAGACGCGGCAAAAGCTACATAAAAATCGCCTGTGTAAAAGGCCTCTGCAAACATATCGTTTTTCCTCTCAAATAAGGAAATATTAACTGAAAATTCATAGAATGACATGCATTTTGAAGTATTTAAGCATACTTACTTTTTCTTGTCTTTGTTGAGGAGCAACTGAAGGAAGCCCGTTTTCGAAGGCGGTTCTGCATTCCCCTGTCCCCGACCTCACATGTTTAATAAAATTCACCATCCTTCCCAAGGATCTCGCATTTTTGCTTCAAAAATGTCAGCACTGCTCTCCAATCGCGCCCTTTCATTTCCACTGCTTTGACGATAATCAAATCTTCCAGCTCGCTGTATTTGTGCTTGGTTTGTTTCCGTCGACGCCTTTTGTTTCGACCTGATTATTCAAGCTCTAGGTCGAAAGACCTGAAGGACTTTCTATTTACCCCGTCAACGCCGCTTTCAGAAAAATATTATTTTTGAACTCCATTGGCCCAAACGTCCATGCACCCACAAATTGTGCTCGAAATTGAAACAATTTATAATAGTATTCCGATCAAGGCTAAATTTCTTCAGTTTTCACACCTTTTTGCGAGAAATTGTAACACTCGATCATTGCTAATCAAAATATGCCTGAATAGTAGTGTCAAATTTTTACACGCATCAGTGTAATTGTTTTTAATATCAGGGTTGAGTCTTTGAAATTACGTAAAACTCGCACCTCATACAAAAATTCCCTCATAATGTTTTATTCATTCTTTATAAATTGCAATTTTCACTAAATGTTTTCAATGGACATAAAAAAAC
The DNA here is from genome assembly GCF_958299795.1 of Porites lutea. Lineage (NCBI taxonomy): Eukaryota > Metazoa > Cnidaria > Anthozoa > Scleractinia > Poritidae > Porites > Porites lutea. Next base: position 6,309,390 of record NC_133204.1, read on the forward strand.
TGCATGATCAAGTTAACTATTTTTGGTACGTATGGAAACATGCCTCATTATCCACCTCCACCACCCTCCTTTCTAGTGTATACCAGTTTGGCATTGTTTTCTTTGCTATTCCTGGCAAAAGAGGTGCTCGACAAATTGAATCAAGCTCCTCCACAACTGTTACCTCCGCCGACTTTTTTAACCCTCAGTGTCAACTATTTGTTGCTAACTTTGACGATTCTCGCCCACACTGATAGAAGCGGAACTGTGATAAATCAGCTCTTTCCAAACTTTAGAGGAATACGTAACAGAGGGAGAGATGTATGGCAAATCCTAGAGTTCAATCCCATCGTATTTTGCTACATGACGGGTGAGACTGCAGAAGCAATGGTGGAAAAAGTTTATCTTGACGTTACTGCGCCGAGGCACCTGCCGCGCACGCCAAGAACAGACAAGAGACGCGGCTGCCTTCTCGATGCTCGCAATCGCGTCCTTTTGGTCATAATTTGGTTGCGACAGTACCTAAAATTGCATGTACTAGCCCATACGTGTCAGATTTCAAAAAGTACCGTTGCAGAAGAAATTATTTACCACATCGTCCCAGTTCTAATCTTAAATTTCAGACACTACATCACATGACATAGTTATGGCGAGAGTTATTGAACACTTTCTATAGTTCTCCAATTGCTGTCGGAATGATAGATGGTATACAATTCATCGAATAAATCGGCGTTTAAATGCTGAACAGACAGAGTTCTACCGTGGGATAAGCGTTGCCATTTCATGTCAACACAACTTATAGTAGATGCTGATGGTCTAATCGTGTTACTTGTCACAGGGTAAATGCGCATGCATTTTTATTGAAATATATTATTCAAAGTTCTTATCTAGCCTTAAATGCTACATGGCTTGTCATATGCAGGTTTCCTGGCCATATGAATGATGCGCATTGCTACCTAACCCGTCCGCGCATTGGCCATGGTATGGCTCGGGATTTGCCAAGACGAGCGCGCCTAATCGCAGATGGTGGATATGCCGCTAGAGTTTTATTAATTGTACCTCGAAGTATAGTCCACAATCGACGACAGAGACTGGCAAATCGAAGATTACGCTCTCTCGTATGCAAATAGAACATTCTTTAGGTTTTCAAACAGTTTATGGTTCTATCAGTTCAATTTTTAGGCACAAAAGGCTCTTTCTTCCATTTGTCGTTTCTACGTTTCTGCTTTTATTAGTAGTAGATTGGATTATTGTAATAGCTTTCTGTATGGAATCCCGGAATATTAGACTATGAAATTGCAACGTGTTATGAATGCGAGTGCAAGACTTATATATCGTGCGCACAAGTTCTGTCATATAACACCTCTACTCGCAGAATTACATTGGTTACCAGTGCGCTCCAGGATACATTATAAGATACTCGTGATAACTTTTAAAATTTTGCATGGCCTATCACCTAAGTACCTTTCAGATTTAATTAGTATTCAACAGCCTTCGTCCTACCATTTGAGGCGCAACGACAATGGTCGTTTGTTGGAAAGACCAAGTGTGAAAACCAAGAAAACATTGGGAGACAGAGCTTTCCAGGTAGCTGCTCCTTTCCTATGGAATAAGCTGCCAAGGTCTGCGCGCGAAGCAACGAACTTAGAATCTTTTAAGACTTTAATTAAGACATTTTTATTTAAGGAATCATTTCAGTTATCTTAGTATATATATCTCTTTATTTGTAATTATCTTTTACTCATTTATTGAAAATATTTTTTATGATTGATAGAAAGATTTGTAAAATTTTAATTATTAATTACTGTTCGTGATGCGCTTTTGAATATTTTATAGAAAAGGCGCAATACAAATAATAAATGTTATTGTTATTGTTACGTGTGGCTTTCTGTCAAACAGAAGAAAATTTTTTTCGCGTAGATTAAGAAATTAGGTGCAATTTGAGCACATTTGGCTTCACACCACGTGTACAACACAACTGTGTACGTCAATAATATCAATGTTGAAAAAATAAATGAAAATTACTACATAAGGCGCTCGACCAATTTTATTCACGAGATATGCGCAGGAAGATTCACAAACAAAAGATAGAGATTCTATGGGAGAACAAAATTTTAATACACAAACAAACTATGGAATAATTTGTTTCTACCCAAATATTTTCAAAGTAACAGCGACTTGTTATATTCAAGCACGTGCATATTTTGCGCACACGTCACTTTGAGGGCCGATTTTCCGCTAAATCGGAAAGCCCTATTTGAAACTCTCCTCTAGCTTTTTTTTTTTCGTCTGGTGAAGATATTATTAGAAATTTGTTTCATTTGGATGCAGCAGTATTGTAAAAGCAGGTGGACTCTTTAACGGTGTCGGTTAAGTTGTACAAATTTTTTATGTAACTTGAATAATGAGCCACGTCTTTCGTTTCACGCACCGTTACCCAGGTTATTATGTTAACAGTTGAGCTTTGTTGGGGATTAAACAGTTCTTTAAAACAACCAACAGGCATTTTGTGGTCGAATAAGAATATTTAATGAGCAAACGAAACCAAAAATTAATACTGATAGACACACAGATTTTAGTGAAAATTCTATATTTAAATCGGTCGACAATTCAAGTACAAAGCAAAGTTCTTCTTACAGCAAATCAATCTTCTTTGTAAGGATGATTTCTGCGAATTCGCCTGGACCTTCTTGAAGGACAACCACCGTCATCCAATTAATTAATTTTTAAACCGAATACGAGGAATTTTTTTCTTTTCGTTGTAGGGTACTGTAGGAGGGAGTAAAGCTTCCGCTGGGATCGCTTGTGCTGCCATTGGTTTTTGGACAGCGGTCGCCTGTGCAAACACTGGTTCTTGCATAAGAGGTGGTTCATGACCTTGCAATAGATTTGTAGAAACTTCTCTCTGATCCTCAGAGTAGGGTGGATATGATTCTCTGGGTCTGGGATTCAACTGTTTTTTAACGTCAAATATTTGTTTTTCAGCTGCATGTAGTGCCGTGCTTTATCGTGGTTTTCTCCTAAGGCTCCCTCCCCTCTTTCATTTTAATCTTCTTTTTTCCTTCCCATTGTTCGTAACTTGCCTGTGGTGAAATAATACAGAACAATAAATATGACCAACCACGTGGTCGTTTTCTAATAAGACACCAAACACATGTAAAACTTAACTCTAATCTAAATAAAAGTAATTCTAATGTTTGGATTGGGTATAACAGCTGGACTAACTACGCTGGACGAGCGTATAATGCACCTATCAATGTAAATCCCGTGGGGGGGGGGGGGGGAGTGCGGGCAAGGGGAGGGGATTTGATGCCTGAGGCTATCCATATGTCGGGCTTTTGATCGTGCGAAGCGACCCCGGGGTCGGGACATTTGACTTTGACCGATAGAAGCCTGGTATCAATTCAGAAGCGGTTACCAAGTCCGTCCCTCGAGGCTTTCTGAAAGTCACGCTGTTGGAGAAAGGTATAAAGTTTTCATTTGGTTAAATCACCATAATCCGATACTTTACACTGTCATCTAAACAGATAATGTCTATTTTGAGAAAGTTTTTATCTTCAAGTTCCCATCTGATTGTAAACCTCGATTGAAATCGAATTTTACCATGAAAGTCAGAGGATTTTTTACAGGTCACTGATCCGACCTGTTCCGACATGTTGAGCAGAGGTTATAAAGCATTTTACGTTTCATTAATATAATAGCACGGTCAATCTTCCTGAAGCGATTATGTTGTTCAAAGTAAGAGATGCTAGTGACGCTAGTGGAGAGAGGAAATACTTAATTACAGCAAGTAATTTAACGGAACTTACGTTAACCTTAAATAAAAGTAGTAAGAACGTACGTTTGAAATGTTCTTTTATTCGTTTTATATAGTATTATAGTATTGTTGTTTTAGATTTTTGCCCTGGGGTGGGGGCTTTTTTGACACTTTTGATTGACCTTTCGTTCCCCACCCTGGGGAATTTGATCAAAAATTTTTAAAATTTGTCAAATCCCCACTCCTTGCCCGCACTCCCCCCCCCCCCCCCCCCCCCCACGGGGTTTACATTGATAGGTGCATAAGTTTGATGATATAACTAACTAATCTAAATAAAAGTAAGTCTAATGTTTGGATTGGGTATAACAGCTGGACTAAATACGCTGGACGAGCGTATAAGTTTGATGATATAACTAACTACTCTAAATAAAAGTAAGTCTAATGTTTGGATTGGGTATAACAGCTGGACTAAATACGCTGGAGGAGCGTATAAGTTTGATGATATAACTAACTAATCTAAATAAAAGTAAGTCTAATGTTTGGATTGGGTATAACAGCTGGACTAAATACGCTGGACGAGCGTATAAGTTTGATGATATAACTTTATGGACTTCTCGCTTTGGATGCCGTTTTAAAGTTTCTATTATTAATACATAACTAGTGCACCTTTTTCGTTCTTTTTATTTCCAATGCAATTAAAATAGGTTTAATTTATCAAAAGACACTAAAACAACTCTCCTGACTCAGGATGGATTCGACGGCGTTGAGATTGGGATTGAGACTGATATGTTTCAAGCTTTGGGGAGGTTGTTGTTTTTTAAAATCAATAAAAGGTAAAAGTTCAGATTGCAAAGTGTAAATAACCAGCGAGATGTACAAGCAATAGCAGAGTTGTGTCAACATATTCCCCACCCAAGTTTGTTGATTAATCTTGCTGGAAATCAACTGTTTTTTAAACGTCAAATACACTGGTTTTCCAGCTGCGAGTACTGCTTTCAGTTTAGTCTTTGTTTCTCTTTTCGTATTGTTCGTAACTTGCGTGTTTTGCAATAATACTGAAATATAAATAACGGCCAAACACGTGGTCGTTTTGTAAAAAGACGCCAAACATATGAAAAAAATAACGCTAATTTAAATAAAAGTAAGTCTAATATTTGGATTAAGTGTAACAGCTGGACAAAATACGCTGGTCCAGGATATAAATTTGAAAGTTTGATGATATAACTTTATGGAATCGTCAATGCGTGTTTTGTAATAATACTGAAAAATAAATAACGGCCAAACACGTGGTCGTTTTATAAAAAGACGCCAAACATATGAAAAAAAACGCTAATTTAAATAAAAGTAAGTCTAATATTTGGATTAAGTGTAACAGCTGGACAAAATACGCTGGTCCAGGATATAAGTTTGATGATATAACTTTATGCAATCGTCGCTTTAAATGCTTTTAAATTTTCTGTTATTTTTAATATATAACTAGTTCACTTGTTAGTTATTTTAACCCTAATGCAATTAAAATAGGTTTTACAAATAAAAAGACACCAAAATAACTCTCTTAGCTCAGGATGGGTGCAACGGCTTTGGGATAAAGATTGAAACTGACATCTGCCAAGCTTTGGGCAGGTTGTTGTTTTATAAAATCAGTAAAAGGAAAAAATTCAATTGGCAAAGTGTAAATAACCACCCAAGATGTGCAACCAATAGCAGAGTTACGTGTCAGCATATCCCCTATATCTCTCCTGCTTATCCAGCTAGAAGACAATTCTTCTTGCAAAGCTTGGAGGATCATCTTCAAAACAGGTAGGTCAGCTATTCAGTGAGTTATGAACTCAAACTAAGCTCAAGACGGCCAGTACTTTGTTATATTTTATCTTTGAAAGTTTTGATCCCTTTTCACACTGAAGTAAGTAGCGTGCTGTCTATTTCTTTTTGCTCAGACTGTAATATCCAGGATTAGCACGGAAAACGATAGTTATGTTCGAAGATTAGAATATTTCAACTTCGACTTTAGCAATCAGAGAGAAGATTTGCCTATCGTAGGAAGGTTGTGGAATAAGTAACGAAACGAAGACAAGACAATTGACAGAATGTTTTTCATTTCCAGGTTTGCTCTGTTTGCGACAACGATTATTCGATTTTGACTGAACTTTGGTATGTAAACTGTTACCAATCGAATTCTTCTTCCATCCAACTATCCATTCATCCTTCCATCCACCTTCCATCCATTCGTCCATCAATCCGTCCGTCCATTCATCCACCATCCATCCAACCATATCTATTAATCTAATATGATCATAACAGTTCAACCCTATTTAAACCGGGGAAGTGTTTATTCTGACCACGCCGACTCTTAATCCGAAAAACTTCTTTTTAATTTTCGAGTAAACGCCATGAACCTTACTGATTTTTTCAGAAATTGATCTGGGAACAATTTGATGTGGTTGGTTAACGCTAATTACTTGATTTTACTACGGGAACCCATTTTCTCAAACAATAGAAAATGCCTTTTTAAATGATGATTTAAATAAAGAATAATTACTTTTCTCACAGTAACGTTTAAGTTTTTTTAGCTCATATTGTATAAATGTTCTTTTATTAGGTTAGATTACTTTTCGCTCAAGTTTTGTGCTTTCGTTCAATTTTGGGGAAAACCAATTTGGCGAACATAATCTTAATTATCATGTTATTGACAGATCTCAAAGGAAACAGCTTTACGACGGACTATTTATCCCCTAAATTTCATTTTCAAAGCTTTAAATGTCTCGGAGTTGTGAGTGGAGGATAAACCTTCTCCCCACCCAACCCTGCCCTAAAAGGCGAAAAAAACTAAACAGCCTAGATACGGGTAAGTTAGTTTCCTGATTATGCTGATTGTAATGAATTGTCTTCATTCGAATCAATTTTAAGAATGAACCACTTTTTTCACCAGACCGGGAAACATGGCTATCAAGAAAACCACGTTGTTTGTCGTCGTCTTTATTATGCTCCAAGCAGTTTTGATGGCGAAGGGTAATTATTGATTCTAAAAAGAAATGAAATTGCGAATTAATGAATTCTAAGTTGAATAGATCACCCTAGGAAACTGAATGTAAGTTGTATGATTTCATATGATAGTTAGCTACCAATAAGCTGCTTAAACTTTACGGTTTTAGAAATTAACAACTATGGAGAAATAATAGCAGCCTACTTGGCAGGGGACATCAGCAATTCCTATACTTTAGCATATCGTACATCTTTTCATGTGAAACCAGGAATGATACGTTCAAATTAAGTTCAAAGTTAAGTAGGCTATGTAAGGCCCTGGAAGAAAAAAGAAAAGAAGAATCTGTTGAGGGTTGATAAGGTCATAAAAGCTGTCCATGATAGCGCTAATTGCATTACATGCTATGTTCGCATGCGTTAAGTAATTTATGCATTGTTACATTTTTATTTTAAGTGACGTTACATGTATGATTTGTCGTAATAAACAATGCTAAATTATGTAGTGTTGCATTTTTGTTAAAAGTCACATTGTATGTATGTTTTCTCGTATACAGTCGACATTCAGTATTACGAAAAACACGAAAAAAACAAAAAACAAATGGACAACATCCATTTTGTACGAATGACAAATTAGTCGGAGGGTTCGAGTTCCCGTTCTAGATTTAGGAAGACTGTTTCAGGTTTCATGTTGTTCAACGTGTTCAGCTACTGCCGAGAATGTAGATGAAGCGGAGGTATTGAGTAGTTGTTATTTTGCTAATTTTTCTGTAAAAGTTAAGAATTATCGGCGGGATGTAAGTATTCGAATGTATTAAAATAGTAAAGGGAATAAATTGTATTATGCAAAGCTTATTAAAATGCAAGTGTTTGATCTCAGATGAAAAACGTTTTGGATCTTAGATGAAAACCGTAAAGATCTCCAAATAGGCATCAGTCATTGTCTCATAAGTTCATGAATAATTAATAAATTTGAGAAGTGAAAATCAACCTAGTTTTTAAAACCGCTATGTTGTAAATATTTTAATTAAACTCTTGTTTCCTTCCTAGTTAGGCTATTTAAACGTTTATTGGCTGATTTTATTCCATGATACTCTTTCCTTGTTCAGGTTGTTGTCCAGACGGCTGGATTGGAAGTAACTGTTTCTGTTATTTCGTGAACGGTAGTAGTGAAGTGGAATGGGGTGATGCTCGAGAAATGTGCCAAGCGATGAACGCTGATCTCGCCGTTATCACATCGGAAACGCAAAATGACTTCCTCTATGATCTGATAAACTGGAAAATGCAAGACTCATGGTATGGTACCTGGATTGGGCTCGAACGAAATGCTACAGATGAAAACAAGTTCTATTGGGTTGATGGCACTCCACTAGCCGGGCAGTACACGAACTGGGCTAGTAGAGAGCCTAACAGCAACGCCGAGAAATGTGGCCTGTTTTGGGGACCGACAGCATCACAACCTAACAAGTGGAATGACGCCCTCTGCGATTTCTCCATTCGAGTTTCAGAAGGAAAGCCAAAGCCCCTTGTGCTTTGCCAGAAAGCAGCCGAAAGCGATTAAGTTGAGAGCCTGATTTGCATATTATAAGACCACAGTAGGTTAAAGCTGTTTAAGGGGCTCTGTAAGGGTAAATGGTTAGAATCGATTTCAGATATTTGTAAGAGCGTGGCAATCGTGCACTACATAATCAATATATATTGCATCCCACTGCTGATGAAGAAATAAAAGAGGTGTTGGGAATTCAATGTCGTAGTCTTTAAATAAATAAATAAATAAATAACTATTTGCAGGTAGCACATCCACTTAGTGGTTCTTCGTCTACCTGATTCCTGGTCGAATTGGAATTTGGAAATGTTGGTTTTTGAGGAGAGGGGAAAACCAGAGTACTCGGAGAAAAACCGGTCGGAGCAAAGGAGAGAACCAACAACAAACTCAACCCACATATGGCGTCGACGCCGGGATTTGAACCCGGGCCACACTGGTGGGAAGCGAGCGCTCTCACCACTGCGCCACCCTTGCTCCCTGTGGCGGTATGGTGCAATTTTATTGCTGAACTCCACCGATCCATCTTTCAAAGTTCAGAAAACAGTTAATAGCATTCGGGGTGCCCACTCTTATCAAACAAGCTGAAAATCAAAACAGCCCTCACGTGGCATCCGTAGGTCCTGGATGCGCCAGATATAAGGATTCCGAACTCTCCTCGAATCTAACCTTTGTTCGAAATAGAAAACTCCAGCTCTTCAATTTAGGACCATCACAATCACATTCAATTTTTTACATTTCAGTTTTTTGATTACCACCGCCTTCGACAAAAGCTATTCTCATTTCTTGTTATTTTGGTTTAATCCTGTTTACTTTGGACACCTTTCTCAACAGTCCCTTGTGAGTGTTCGAGATGGTGCACACTGCTAGGAATTTTTTTGATTTCCTTATTAGCATACGTGTGCCATTTTCTAATCAAGTAAAGGAAATGCCAATTCTGAATATTGAAAGGATATAGGACAATTACCTCCCCCCCCCTCTCTAAGAATGTCAGTCGGATATACCAAATATTCTTTTTAAAATGTGGTGTTAGAAGCTCAAAATTTTACAAAGAACGTATGGGCTAATTAATAGTCCTGCCACCCAGAAATTTTGCATTTTCTGATGGCTGATATTTCCACAAGTATCACACACAAAGAGCTAAAACTTGCACAGCCTACAAAATTTAACAAGCGCTTACAGCTTTTGAAGTAGATGTTTGTTTGGCATGATGCCTTTTCTATGAATTTTGTATGCTACTGAAGCAAGTGCTATATCCCAAAAGGATAGACAAATTTTATTTATGTATTCAAATAGATGCAGGGCCCCCTGAGGTGGATTGAGATGGCATGTCATGTAGGTACAGGAGAGGGTTTATAATGAGATGCAAGTTGTCCAGCTACAGTAGGGTTATCATGACACGCAGACTTATCGTTGTAAGTGAGGGATATGGTATCAGTACTTAATGAAAAGTGAGGAGAGAAGTGTGTAAGTGTGAAGCAAAGAACCAATGAGAAGACACTAATGTCATGGTCAAACGAGTTGGAACAAGTTGAGGGTTGCCTAGAAAAACCAGAGCAAACCAGTTTTCAACACTAATAGTATTCAAAATGGTCTCCTCAATATTATCGTACACTAGACAAACCCGTCAGACAGGTTTTTTATCCTTATCACTTTTCAAATTAGCAATCTCTTAGCTGTAATAACCCCCCCCCCCCCAAAAAAAAAAGAAGAAGAAGAAGAAGAATAAGAAGGAGGAGGAGAGAACCATCATATTTATTCATCGTCAGTGGCAATGTTAATCTCGTGTATTATCATCGAAGAAGCAAGCTTAAAAGAGGGTCTCAATGGTCTCTGTTTCTGACATCTCAGCCATGAATTTTATCGTAGAGTGAAAGTTATTTGCCTTTTTCACAAAACTCTCTGTTTTCTAGACTTGTGTTCCATAACGAAAACACGTCGTCAATATACGGTCATATACCTTTTCCAAAAAAGAGGTTTGATGCAACTCTGACACAATATTTGTCTTTCTATTCTGGCCATGAAGATGTTTGCAAAAGCAAAGGCCATCTTTGTTCCCATGGCTGTTCCATGGGTTTGTAGGTAGTTGCTACCGCAGAATTGGAAGGAGTTTTCTTTAAATATAAGGTAGAGAATTTCTCTAAGGTACTTACATAGGGGCTTTGTCTCCATAAAAATCTTCGTATGCGTAACATACGGTGGTTACGCCCTCTCCGTGTGGTATGTGTTGGTGTAGAGACTAATAACGTCCATAGACACTAGGACTGTATTTTTAGGCAATTTTGTACTCTCAATAAAATTCAGGGAGTCGGTCGTATCTTTTAGATACGAGTCTTGTTTCTGTGCTATTGGCTGAATGAGTCGATCTACAAATGCAGATATTCGCTCCGTGGGGCCATCGCACCCTGATATTATAGGTTTACCGACAGGCGTCGGTTTGTGAATCTAGGTAAGTGTGTAGAAAATAGGGGTACGCGGAGGATTAGGCGTTAGGGATAGCCATTTGGCTGCCATATGGTCAATGTGGCCTTCCTGCAGCAGCGACTAAATTAGCTGCGTAGCTTTTCTGGTTGTGGTTTGAACCATAGGTTGAGTGAGGGATTGAAAATTGTTCTTCTCATTCAGCAAAGCTAAACCCTCGTTTATCTTACTTTCTTTGCTCATCATGACGGATGTTGTTCCCTTGTCTGCCTTTTTGAGTATAATGGTTTTGTCAGGCGACAATTGTTTGAGTGCTTGTAGCTCTCCGGGTGTGAGGTTAGGTTTTGGTTTCTTGAATTGAATCTCTGCGAGCTCTAATTTCACTTCTTCTAGGAAGCTCGAAGGTTCCTAAAGCCACGGAAGACTGGACTGGTGGAGTACAGTCTGATTTCACGTGAAATGGATGTGGCTCTCTTTCTTCTGTTCACCAAAATATATGTACTGGAGGCGTATTCGTCTAGCAAAGAAATCAAAATCTTTTAGGAGTTCTCCCCTGATGTTGCTTTCTGTTGTTACGGGTCCTTTCGGGTGGATAATTTTTAACCCTGGGAGAGCAGAGTGATTTGCTCATCTGTCAGTTGTTCATTTGACAGGTTTCTGATGTGTTTTCTGTGTGACTCAATTATGTTGTTGTAACGCATTTTCCCTTAGTTTCTATTGCGTTCTTTTCGTTATCTTTTTGCTACTGATGGTTAAACCGGTGGGTTCCAGTCAGATTTAACGTAGAAAGGGTGAACTTCCCTATTTTTTCCGTGGAACGTATATTTTTCGATTTGCTCTTTTTAGCATTAAGTTAACTTGTGTGCGTGTTGTTCAAGCGTTTGACCAAAAACAAATTTTCTCAAAATATTATCAAGAGATTACACCGGCCCTGAAAATAGCTCCTATGGGTTTCCGCCTTTACCCAACCCCACCCATTTTCATCCATTGTGTTAAGTTTGTTTTGTTATGTTATTAGTTATCGAGTAGTTAATAAAATCAAAAACTTGTAATATTGTAAATTATTAATATTTAATAAAAATTAGTATCATTGTTAATCATTAATTATGATTAAAAATTAATTTTTAATCATTACCCACACCCACGACTTTTACCCACACCCACACCCACACCCACGACCCACGACTTGTACCCACGACCCACGACCCACGACCCACGGCCCACGACCATTAGACAAACTCACTGGTTGGCTTTTAAAGAACTTGATCGTGACCATTGTTTTTATTCAGTGGCTTTGCGCGTTGACATGCTAACGTTTAAACCAGACTGGAACATTAAATTTTTGTTATAAAAGCAAAGAGGCCGCTGAAACTACACTGTCCCAAAGTATTCCTTTTCATTCGTGTACTTTCATTTTCATGCACTTGGGGTCTGTATGATGAATTTACTACATCAGTACGTAAACAAGATGGAGATTTAAGGTGATTCCTGAGTAAAAGAACTTAACATAGATTGAGATGAAACTTGGTACACTGACGTAACAGGTCAAGAAGATGATAAAAAAGTAATAAAAAGTGGGGGTCACCGTGCTCGTTTTGACGTCACAATGCTGACAAATATGGCTATTTTGGACCCTTTGACAAAAACCGCGCTCGGCCCAAAACTAGACAAAAAGGAGAGATTTTTTCGATGATACATGTGGTATCGCACAGAATTTGACTTTAATGTATTGTTTATCTACTTACATACCAGAAAAATACTTTTTAATGCCCTTGTTTTGACTTTACGCTCCAAAGTAGAATTAAATTGGACACGCGCTATTCGACCCATGATAGCTCAATCCGTACAATTTAGAAAAATTGCCAAAAAACTGAAAATAGATTTGTGCCAATTTTTTTTCCTATCGAAAGGAAGCACTGTCCTTATTAAAATCATGAAATAAAAAATGGGGGTCACCATACTCGTTTTTGCGGAAGAGCTACAGAAAGTGCGCACCAAATGCTTTTTCTCCGATTTTTGAGAGAGGACTGGGGCGAGTTTCAACATAGAATGTATGTAAAAGCGGGAAGAAAGTATTTAAAAATCAGTTTTTACAGAATTTACATCGAGGTATCACATTTAGGACACAATGTGATAAAGAAAGCGTTTAAATGAAATCGAGTAAGCACAAGTTAAACATCCACTATCGAGGTTCTCCGTGAGGAAGTCGAACTCAGCAACACGCGTACTGCTTACGTTATGCACATTCCCAACACATTGAGTGTCACCTCGGCAAGAAACAACCGCAAGCAAAACTTCCAATAGCGTTTCTCTTCAGTCAACTTCATTTTAATAATGTTACTTCACATGCTCGTTTTTACGGCGGCCATCTTGTCATGCGCAGTGCAAAACCAGGAAATCACCTTAAAACATTTCATTTTGCTTTGTGGAGTAAATTCATCTTTAAAAAGTCCAACTGGTAAACCACTTTCTTCGCGTACTTGTAAAAATGAGCATTTAATATGTCTAAAGTGTGAAAATTTTCTTGTCGTGTATTAGATTTCACGTGGTCAGCATCTATGCAAATTTATTGGAACAAAAGAAAGCGTTTACATAAGAAAAGAGTTCAACTCCCACAGGACTGGTTTGGGACACAAACATGGCCGCCGTTTCATTGTTTTTGGACACCAATATGGCCGCCGTGACGTCATGTGAAAACAGTCTATACATATTGTTTTAATCATTTCGCGCCAGAATAAATTAGTTTGCGCTCAAAAGGCTTCTAAAAAAAATCACAAGCTTTGTCCCACTTCTAGTCCACCTTCTGGAGATACGCTGGCTTGGTAGCTGGAATGCATCGCCAAGGCGAAGATCTGGCATCTTTTTCCTTCTCGTCGTTTTTTTTCCCACGACATTTGTTTATATTTGTAGTGAGAATCTAGTGCATATCGGTGGATTTTACTTCATGCGGCTTGCTACTTATGAAAGAAGAGTGCCAGATTCGCTTTGCTCGCCTTTAATTCGTTGTCGAATGCAAGGTAAAGGAACGGACTACTGTAAGGTAAGAATTGAAGTTTTCAATTTGTTTCCCGGCGAAAATAGTGCACAGAACTCATGAAACCCGTGAGTATTACCTCTGTTTAATATAGCTAATGTGATGACTCCTCACTTTTTCGATGGGCAACAGGGAGACAAACAACAATATCTTAATTTCGCAAATTTAAGTATAAAATACTTGAGGACGATTTTTCAGTTCGTTATATGCTTCATTACTTGGCGGCTTATTTCGGCTACGTGCGAGGAGTTAGATGACAATAATGTTTGTGTGCTATAATCAATTATGCTGATAATTTCTTGCACCTTTGTACTGAAACAAATGAAAGCCATACTTGTTAAACCCTGGCAAAAATCTGGTACAAGGGGATATGCATTTTCTAGATCTTTTTATTAAGAGAAAGGAACCAGAGTTGCCTTTCAGGAATAGGTTTTCTTCGGGCTAGCTAGAAAACTTCAGCTTATTTTGTCCTTTGACATCTTCATGGCGCATTTTATAAAGATAACTTTTACCGCTTTATCAGAGGAGAGGACAAAATTTCCAGGAGAGAGGCATTCAATTTTTTACCCACGAGGTTACAAAGAGAAAATGCAGTGATTATTAGATTTTAGTGTAACCATCGGGTATGTTCTACCCACGAGCTTACCGAAGGCCAAAATGCAGTGATTATTAGATTTTAGTGTACCCATCAGAATGTTCTAGCCACAAGGTTACAGAGGGCTGAAATGCAGTGATTACTAGATTTTAGTGTAACCACAGGTAACCCAGGCTCTGTGATAGTACCACAGTACGGTTCCAGTAAAATTACAGTGTTTGTATGGGATAAAAATATCATCCTAAAATTTCTAGGAAATACTAAATAAAGATCAATAAAACTTACTCTGCAGTTAATTGTTGTTGTCCTTATTGCTCCAACGAAGTTTCGTGATAATTTGCAGTAATTTGTTTAAATTCACTCTATCTACAATAATAATATACAAGGTAGGAAACACGAGGTGCCATTTTCGCCGACATGCTCTCATTCAACACAACATTTTCCACGAAATTCGAACTCCAACGGAAAATAAACATGCCAGGATCGTAGAAATAGGATAGCAGCAGATATAGAAACCAATGAAGCTTTCCCAGATAGAGAAACAAATCCCACAGACTTTGACAAACTCGAAGAATATAATCCAAACAGACCGAGAATATGCTCGCCGAAGCAGCCGGGCCAGATCAACACGCGGCCAAGAGAATGAGGCCTGGGCACTGTACGAAAAAATTCCATCCCGGAGGTCCTGGGGTGACCTTTCTAGGGACCGATACATCATTTGCCCAAAGCCACCCTCCCCTGATGGAAAAATACTTGATAGAAGGCAATTGTTCTTCCTAGCCAATCACTATTTGCCAGAGCAAACCCCGCACACGCGCCTAAATTTAAATGGCTAAAAAAAATTAATATAATCAGGAGAGTCTGCGGAGTTACAAGGCGCCCCATTTCTTTTACTAAGGAATGCAAATAACAGTAATGAAACTAATGAAATAACAACGCGAAATACTTACAAGGCGGGCTAAAAACAAGGTTGAACAAAAGGTAGATGATGACTGAGATACTGTTGCTGTGAACTCTCGAGCGAAACTATCGCAAATAAACGGTGAAGCTTACAAACTAATGTCAAAAAATTATACAGAAAATTGCGACAGAATATGAATTGCGATAACTGAGACGAATGTGAAAGCACGTGCACCAGTAAACAAAGAACTAGCGCGATTAACATATTTAGCGATTAACGCGGCAGTAACACGCCGACTTCTTGTCAATACAAGTGAACGCTCTATCGGTTAAATATGTGAATCATCGTGATACACCTCTCTTTGAATTTGGTCCTGTTGTACAAATGCCTTGGTAAGAGCCAAAATTCACTTATATCTTTTGCTCGTTTTAAGTTTTGTAAATCCTCCTTCGTTGTTCTTTCCTTTGCCTTTATAACCTTGCCCTATTGATGTTTGATGAACTCTCTGAGGACCAGCGCCAGGCGCTGAATATAGTTCTAGAGGGACATAATCTCTTTATAACAGGCCAGTGTGGTACGGCTAGGAAGAACAATTGCCTTCTATTAAGTATTTTTTCAGCAGGGTAGGGTGGCTTTGGGCAAATGATGTATCGGTCCCTAGAAAGGTCACCCCAGGACCTCCGGGATGGAATTTTTTTGTACAGTGCCCAGGCCTCATTTTCTTGGCCGCGTGTTGATCTGGCCCGGCTGCTTCGTTGAGCATATTCTCGGTCTGTTTGGATTATATTCTTCGAGTTTGTCAAAGTCTGTGGGATTCGTTTCTCTATCTGGGAAAGCTTCATTGGTTTCTATATCTGCTGCTATCCTATTTCTACGATCCTGGCATGTTTATTTTCCGTTGGAGTACGAATTTCGTGGAAAAAGTTGTGT
The DNA here is from genome assembly GCF_958299795.1 of Porites lutea. Classification (NCBI taxonomy): domain Eukaryota; kingdom Metazoa; phylum Cnidaria; class Anthozoa; order Scleractinia; family Poritidae; genus Porites; species Porites lutea. The sequence continues at coordinate 6,325,529 of NC_133204.1, forward strand.
TGAATGAGAGCATGTCGGCGAAAATGGCACCTCATGTTTCCTACTTTGTATATTATTATTGTAATTAGAGTGAATTTAAACAAATTACTGCAAATTATCACGAAACTTCGTTGGAGCAATAAGGGCAACAACAATTAACTGCAGAGTAAGTTTTATTGATCTTTATTTAGTATTTCCTAGAAATTTTAGGATGATATTTTTACCCCATACAAACACTGTAATTTTACTGGAACCGTACTGTGGTACTATCAC
>NC_133204.1:6330780-6345780 GCF_958299795.1 Porites lutea
TTGTGTCATACTTGTTATCATACATTTTCATACCCCAAAACAAAGGAAAAAAATTGAAATTGAAGTATAAAGCAAAAAAATAAAAATAGTGTCCATGTATGGTCAAAAGAAAAAAAATTATCACTGGCTCACTCAAAGATGCACTGGGTGACTGTTTCTCCTGAAAAGGTTTGAACTCTCTGTTGGATACTCCCTTTTGCCCCACCAGCTACAGGTACATACCCCTCCCCCCTCCCCCCTCAGGCATGCCATTCAACACAAGTATTGTAATAAAAGAAGACCACTGTCAACCTTATTGAAAAGTTACCGAGTAAAAACATTGTTAATAGGAAACAGAAAAACCATTCTACTGAAGTGAATTATTGCAGTATCCTTCAAATTTTGGTTCCATCGCTTACATGTATTGTCTCAAGTAACAAAAATTGCAAGTCTTAAGATGAAATTTTCATGTTACGGAACAAAAAATATTCTTTCTTTTTCCAGGGAGGCCGTTTTCTCCCAACAACTCCCTAACAGGTAGAAATTTCATTCAAGTTTCATATATAGCCTGTGTACAGTCGTCCCGCCTCCCTCAGTACACAGGCTAAATATACAGCTGTAACATACTTTTTGTTTGTTTAGGCCATGAAGACCCCCTCTCCTTACAACTTTTAAGGATCCTAGAATCAAACAATGCAAATATCCCTTATGCACAACTGTCTTACAATATATTAGATTTTAAGGCTGAGCAAGGGAAAATAATTATTGGCAAAAAATATACTTCCAGTCCTTCACATGTAATTGAACTGTCTATCCCCTACTACACATAGAGAAAATAACTGGCAATGCAATTTTGCTTATCTGTGAAAATTAAGTTTGCTGTCATTAAGTTTCACAATCCCCCATAAGCAACAATGCAGTCTGTCAAACAGTGTAGGTGTGCTGTTACCACCCCTGAAATCCCCTTTGCAAAAACCTTGCATGCCTCCCTCTAAAACAATAAATTATGATCACAGCATTGAAGGCATGTGGTATCTTTCTGGTATAATATCGTACTCAAAAAAGACTACTAGTAATGATAATTGATCAACAAGATTATTGTTTTTGTTATAATATTGTCCTTCTTGGCTGTAGGCCCTCTTAATATCTCCACCTCTCTTGGGGCACCACCTCCCAAAGCAAACGGCCTATTCTCTGTCACTTTTTTTCTATTTTATGTGTTTCTTACACAATAAAATACAGTTTTAGAGATCCAGTAGAAAGTGTTGTGAGAAAAAGGGTAGTTCTTTAGGATGTTTTACTGCCCTTTCCTAATAGTACAACCTGTTCTTTAAGAATTCCCCTTTCATATCAACAGGACGTAACATGTTGATAATTTCGATAGTCGATAAAAATCGATCGTTGTCGATAAAAGTCGATACTAATTAATCGACAAATATCGGAAATCGATAAAAGTCGATCCCAAAATTTCTTGTGATTATCGATTTTGATCGACTTTTGGTGTTAGAGTTCGATTTCAATCGACTTTTATCGAAAAGTATCAAAAGATAAAAAACGATCATATGTAGAGGTATGTATGTTTCATAGAGAATAATACATGGTCGCACGGAGATATGGAATTTATCTTCGAGTGTTCACATCGATATCGAACGAGTGAGATATCGAATGTGAACACGAGAAGATAAATTCCATATCTCCAAGCGTCCATGTATTATTCTGTTTATTATATAAACATACTGATGACGGCGTTTCTGATGATTTTCCGAAGATTTCCGACCACCTTCCGAAGATTTGCGAAGATTTTTCAAATTGTCCCGAAGACCAGACGAACATTCCCGAACATTTTCCGAGAATTTCAGAAAATTTCCGAAGATGTCCGAAGATTGCCGAGCACTTTCGAGGAAGACCCGAAGATGTTTCGATGATACACCAACGAATTTAAGTACAATTTAAGAGACAAACCTGATGTCAGGGAAATTATCGATATCTTCACATGTAAAAATCGTATTTTTACGTGTGTTCAGATACCACATTTCTCGGTGGTAGAAATCCTTGTAAAACACTGCAGTTTATATAATAAAATGTTTTATTATATACATACTGAGAAATACTCACCAAAAAGCTATGTCGTAAATTTTCGTACGCAAATTAGTTCTAGCCAATCAGAGGAGCGAACGATGGTTTTCACACGTGAAAAAAGTGATACGTCCAATAAGAATCGCGAACGATGTTTTTTCACGTGTGAGAAAAATGATACGTCCAATCAGAAGCCACAGAAGTGTGTGAGTTTCGCGCCAAAATTCCCGCCTTTTATTGCAGCTTGCAGCGCCGCTTCCCCGCCGCTTCGCACACATTCAACGAGAAAAGTTTTACTCAAAGAGTTTTTCTCGCTCAAAAAGTGAAAAACATTTCGGAAATGGAGTGGAATAGTTTCGTTTGTTTCACTGTTGATAAAGACAACGGTAGAGAGCCGGCGAAACAACAGCGGAAGGGCAAAAAACAGAACGAGACGTAAGCTTTTGTTGTGCTTTTTGTCGGAGCTACTTTGCCTTTCATTTAAGCTTAAGCTTATACTGAAACCGGCCATTTTACTTAAAATCACTCATGTTCAATTGTGAATTGAGAACAAACAGCTAAGATTACTTATAGTTCTTGGATTACCTCATATCCTTACCGTCATTTATGTTTTTTTAACAAAGGTTTTTACTAAAAAGCTGATACTTCGTTTTCGTTGTCATTTTGCGGTAAGTGTGTGGCGCCAAATTTTAATATTTTTGAAAGATTTAAAATAAAAGGTCGCCAAAATGATGAATGTCTCAGTATGTATATAATAAACACAATACCACATGGAAAGTGCTTTGTACGGTATTTACGCACTCGTTGTTTTTGTATCAGAAATCTTACTCGCTCGCTGCGCTCACTCGTTCGATTTCTGATACGTCAACAACTCGTGCGTAAATACCGTACGCCAGCACTTTCCATGAAGTATTCTCTATTTATTTTGCACTGTAACTATAGCTGAGTAGAGAGCTAAAACAAAGCCAATTTATTATTATTATTAGTAGCCTCTGTTATCTTCCCAGTAAAAACTCCGATATGAAAGGGCAGCACTAAAACATGGAATCCGGAATCCGGAAACGGAATCACGGAAACGGAAACGGAAACGGAAACAGAAACGGAATACGGAATCAAATATCAATGACAGAAAATTAAAGAATTCCACATTACACAATTTAGTACAATCCAAAGAGAATTTGTCTTAGTTTTCTTGGCAGTTCCCTTAAATACCGTAAAATTCCCAAAATAAGCCCCTCCATGTATAAGCCCCTCCAAAAATAAGCCCCCCAAAAAGGGCCTTTGAAAAATATAAGCCCCTGGGCTTATTTTCAGAAATTTACGGTATATTCTTGTCATTGTGTCTTGATAAGGTTTGCCGTAGTGTGGGTTACTGCACTGCAAGGCCGATCAAAGTAATTTTACGAGTAATTTTTATTCACAAGTTCATGGGTTGAATAATACAGTGAAATATTACTTTTGTGGCTAATTGTCAAGAATAGTAGTAGTTAGCCTCAGACCACACCACGTGATTGTCCCCAAACTGAATACGCCAAACATGACCGACCGGTGACCTGACCACAGTTCCGGTGTTTTAGCAGTAAGTTCAACTTTTTCGCCAAGCTGAATACTGATGGAATACTGGTGTACCGGTAATTGAGTTTACGTGGACGTCCGTATTTTTGTTGAAGAGACTTATTAAACATGGCGCATTATTTTGATGTAATCGGTTGCGGAATCAAGCAAATGCATGCACAATTCTCTCTTCTCTTTGGACTCCACAATGCCATGGTTCTCTTGAGTAAGTTGTCTTGATAAATAAAACTGAACACTGTTGAAGACAACCCAGAAAAGACACTAAGAAAAACTTGACGGCGACGCCTTTCAGTTATATAAACGACGCCTCTGACGATTCAAACGAAGTCTGTCTCCATATAACTTACCTTTTTCTAAAATGGCACTAGTTTTTGTCAGTAACGTTTTTCTCCTCGCTTTGCTGTCCCATGAGAATTTGCATTTATTGCCAATAGTGGTATCAAGCGTCTTTTCACCGGAATCGACTCCTCTAGTGATACAGCAGTCTCCTCTTCTGTTCTCAGCTAATTTATTCATTTGTGTCTTTTTTTTTATCTGTTTATTTATTTTATTGTCATTGCTAATATATATTTTTTCAAATCGATCGCTTGGAACCTTCTTTCACAGATTCCGTATCCGTTTCCGTTTCCGTTTCCGTGATTCCGTTTCCGTTTCCGGATTCCGGATTCCATGTTTTAGTGCTGCCGAAGTAATACACTAGCCAACCAAAGGGCGTAGTAAAACCAAAACCAAACCAATTCCTCAATTACTGTCGACAGTCAAGTGAAAACCGCTCTAATTACATCGGTGTACTTTGTCTGCACTTGTTCTTTATTTATCGTAGCATTTTCCCGCTATCTCATGCCAGAGGGTCTTCGAACAGCAGAAGACTAAACCCTAGCAGCAACTTGATAAGTGATAAAGTGATAAAGCCTTCCAGCTGTTAACACTTTAAACTGTGACCCCGTTATTTCGCTCAGGGTAGGCAATTTTGATTGATGACTTCGATGAATCAGAAGCCGCAAAAGCCAAACTCTTGAGTGACGCTCGATTTATACAAACAGCGAAAGACTCGCCATGACATTCCTCAAAACCATGCAGTTGAGTGGAAGTTTCTGCAACTTTACGGGGCGTGATCCAGCCTTCCAGTAGCCTGCGTGCATTCCAGCGGCGAACACTTTAAACTGTGGCCATAGACGTTTTCCCCATTTTATTCCGCTCAGGAAATTATATTTTGATTGATGACTTCTCTAAATCAGAGGCCGCAACAGCCGCAAAACGTTAACTACACTCGTTTTGAAACATCGCAAGACTCGCCATTACATTCCCCGAAGCTACATGATATTTATAGTTAAAATAATACTAAATCTTCTTTGTTTGGTCATGAAATTTGCTTGAAAGGCCGGCTATATACCTGCTCAACATTCTCGGCATTCAAGATACATAATTCCGTTAGCCTGTAGGTAAAAATAACGAGGAAACTAAATAGCATCGGGCGTCCATCTCGGTGCCTCGCGTCACTATCCAACCGGATGTGATGTCATAAATCGGTGGATCATCGATATACGAAATTTCGCTTAGTCGTGCCCCCCACCCCCCTGACAAAACCATGCAAAAATTACAGCATATCGGATCTAAAAAAGATCTACGGCTCAAACGTGATTCTGTGGGTGTTAGAAGTTCTGGGTCAGGGCTAAAATCAGAGTGCCCCGATAATTTTTCATCAGAGCCTGATCTCTGGTTCGCGTTGCGAGATTTCGTACCGGAGTGAATTTCTCGCCCTGGTACAAGAACCGGGGTGAACTCACGCCGGGGTGACTCGCGCTGGTATGACATTTTGTGTTAGAATCATGTACACAAATATAGAACCATGAGAGGGAACCGGAGTGAACTCGCTCCGGGGCGAAAGTCGCCCCGGTGTCATGTAAACACCCCCAAAGTTCATCAAAAGTCACGTGAAACTACACGTGAAATCTGACGCTCAGAAGGTAATCAAATGATCTTTTAGAGTACTGAACCTATGTTACTTTATGACTAGCCTGAGTATCAGGCCTTCCTAGGGGCTAGGGGAGAGGAGATTTTAGATGGGGGAGGGGGGAGGGGGAGAAGAGAAAGGAAGGTTTCTCTCCTTCAGCTCTCTCCCTTTGTCGCTTCCATCTTTCCCCTTTTCCCCAGAAACGCCTGATACTCAGGCTACTTTATGACCTTTATGCTGACTCTAAAGGAGGTTTGGGATCTTTCTTTTCTTTTTGCTCGTTCATTTCAGCCTAGCCTCCCCGTAGACGTCCTTTGGGGTTCGTTTGTCACCGAACCCCAAAGGACGTCTGCGGGGAGGCTTATTTCAGCCAAGAATTCAATTAAACTGGATATCAGTTCTCTCCCATTTCTTTGCAAACAGCAGAATTATAACCATTTTTCCTTCATGGCAAGCAAAGATCCTATACAAGAAGTAGAAGGAGACTATCGAAATAGCAAAACCTCGTTCGTCAAAGGAGTGAGAATGCCTCTCATCTATGTTTACGAGACAGGATTTGAGGAGTTCATTGACAAGTTTCAAACCAGAATCGACGATGTTTTTATCGTCGGTATCCCACGATCAGGTAAGATTTAGATCTATAGGGGTACAAATGACCATTTGTTTATGTGATAGCTGTTATACGATCAGTTATTTTCCCAAGGAGTCCCATAGCAACTTCCCTGGTATATGACCGGCGTATTTTCCCCCCGCGCGCCTCCCCGTATATAATAAACATTTGTTGAGTACAATCAGGGGAAAACTTCGCGGTGATAATAAATTAACGAATGTAGCCTGAGTATCAGGCGTTTCTGGGGGGGAAGGGGTGAAGAGAAAAGCAACTCCTTTCCCCTAGCCCGTTAAAAAGGCCTGATACTTAGGCTATAACGAATGCGAATTAGGGCGTAATTAACAATTTGACAAAGTGAACTAGACAGCCGTGACACAGCCCCTTTTTAAAATAGAGATGTTCCTTGAATACTGGTTTGTTTTATGGGAAGAAATGTTTAGACCTACTGACGTGTTTGCTGGTTACAGAGGGGAGCGCTCAAGCGGGTTTGTTTACTGTATTTCACTGTTTTTTTTTATGTTGAGTACATCATCTATGGAGATACCAGGCTCTAGAGATCATTCCCATTCCCCACCCTGTCAAACGAGAAATACAAATCGACCCAGTCCCCAATATTACATGGGTATGGTTCGGGCCATAACAAAAGGCTTGAATGAAATGAAGATGTAAGGCTATTCTTGCAGTTGGCTACGCGGTCACAGGAAGCCGTTTTGAATTTGTTTTTTTATTTAGTTAGTTTCTCGTAGCCGGCTACGTAGAATATTGTCCTAGACTTTTAACTTCGTCGTTCTTTCGGCAGCTTGGCGGATTAAAAAGCTTGCTCCGCTGGCTTAGAAACTCGAGAGGTCGACTTGTGGTAGCCTCCCCGCAGACGTCCCTTTGGGTTCGTTTGTGAATGCGTGACAAACGAACCCCAAAGGACGTCTGTGGGGAGGCTAGACTTGTGGTCGTTCCGCTCAATTAGGAACTTGGACGTGAGGTAGACTTGTGGCAAGTCTGAATATTATTCAAGTAACAGGGTATTCTGCATTTAAGCCGTCCGTTCTTACATTTCCCTTCAAAACACGGCGAGCCGTTTATATGAGCTCGGCTCCTATCCGGACAAACTTTTCTGCATATAAACACTTTGGCTCGCCCAGCAGGGTCAACTCGGTCAAGGCGAGACAATCAGAGCATGCGCAAGCGCTGTTACCTCATATAAACGCTCGCTATGAAAGTTGACTCAGCTGGATAGGGCGACCCTCTTTCCTGGGACAACTTTGGCCTTAACATTGCCTAGTCCCTAGGCCTCATTATTGTGCGCGGCCGATGCGTTTCGGGTCACGTTGTCCGAGAAAGTTTCCCAAATAGCGTTGGAAGCCGAAGGAATGGTCACCATATTGTTTGTTTTGAGGTAAAAACAAAGACATGCGCACTCTGAGATTGTCTAGGCGTCTCAATAGGCGACTCCCGGCCGTTCGTCTCGGATACGTCACCAAAAGGCGTTGACCGAGAAGGCCTGGAAAGACGCTGTACGGGGACTAGGCAAGCCTACCTCTCGCCCAATAAGCATAATTTTTTCCCTCCAGCAAAGTTCGTCGTGCGGCATCCTCCTATTTGACCTAAGCAGCGATGTGCCGCGGAACAGGATATGGTTGTCGGCGTCTATAGTTTTTATCAGCGTATATATATACCATTTAGTGTCTTGAACAGGGAGTCGTTCTGGACCTGAAGCCTTGAACCGCCAAACATTCCATAAGTGCTTCCTCCCCCCCACCGCCGGTAAAAGCTACACAACAGAGTACTTTTTGACTCTTTTTATTGTTTCATTTTCAGGAACAACGTGGCTTCAGGAAATCACGTGGCAAATCTACAATGGCGGGAAAACCAGTAGTGAGCCAATAGGACATCGCGTACAATTCTTTGATGAAGCCAAATGTCTTGGTACTACTCAGCCAGACATTACAACTCAACCAAGTCCCCGCCTTATGAAGACTCATCAGCCATATCATACAATACCTAAAGGAGCTAGTGATGCCACAGCGTGAAAATACATCTACGTTGCTAGAAATCCTAAAGATGTCGCTGTCTCTTACTACAAATTCGAAAGCAAGATGGCGCCTCTTACTGGATATTCAGGACCATTTGAATTTTTTGCTAAGATGTTTCTGGAGGGAAAAAGTAAGCTTATCAAAACACGCTCCATAGAAAAAGCCTTAAATCAACATCAATTTAACCACCCTACCGCCGTTTCAGACCAGTTCTCTCTTCCAGATCATTCCATCAAGGACATAGAACTCATTTCGTTCGAACACAGGGACAGTATTCATAAGGCCCGCGAAGGATTTTTAATTTTTGTTGGCAAAACACTTGAACCCTGTGGGAGGAACGGACGAGATGAAACTTGATCTATTGATATAAATTTTAATAGTAACCTCTTTACACAAAAATTCGTCTATTGTTTTTCTCCACCAATCACATTTTATTTTTATATATGCATTATTTTAAATACTGTAACCGTTTATTCTATTCTTAGTTAGCTTTTCTAGCCCCTGATGAAGACTAGTTTTGTGTAGCCTGGGACCAGGCTCGCAGGGGGGGAAGGCAAAAAACGGGGTCAAATAGGAAAAATATGTAAATATCGGCGAGCGAAGCGAGGGAGGAAGGAAAGGGCCACCCTTTTCTCTCCCTAGACTACCTCTCGATTTTTTTCTCGCCCACGCCGATTTCTTTCTTTTTTCCCCCAATGCGGAACCTGGTCCCAGGCTAAGTTTTGTCCAGTCGAAATATTGGGCAAATAAATTTGTATATTGTATGACTCTCGTTCATGATCAGGGTAAATAAGCTTATTGTATTTAATTTCAGCGTTTTGGGGGTCTTGGCTGGAGCATGTGCTCGGCTGGTGGGAACACAGAGATGATTCCAACGTTTTGTTCCTTAAGTATGAAGACTTGAAAGAGGTGTGTGATAATCCCGGCCCTAGCGTGATAATATTATAGATGTAACTTTATAACTATTGCAGACTGTGAAGTGTATAACAATAAGGAAACTAAACTGAGATATTTAAAGCCTGCTTGAAAGGCCTGAACCAGGAATTTTTTTTTTTTTGGGGGGGGGGGAGATGCATCTTGAATGACCATGGAAAGAAATAATGGAGTTAATCTTCGTTGAATGAGTGGGCCTCTTCTCCTCTTCTTCTTCTTCTTCTTCTTCTTCTTCTTCTTCTTTTGTTTTTGTTTCTAAATCTACCGTGGTTAAAATTTTAAATAAAATAGTCATTCCTTTTGTTATTTGTTTTGACAGGATCTGCTTTCCCAGGTGACGATTACAGCTGATTTCCTGGGAAAGCCACTGAGTGAACAGGTTCTTAAACGCATCGCTAAGCAATGCTCCTTTGACGAAATGGTCAAAAATTCAGAAGCTTACTGGATGATGACTCAAGACAACAAATTGCCCAACTTTCTTAGGAAAGGACAGGTCGGAGGCTGGAAGGAAGATTTTACGCCTGAGTTGTCTGCGAAATTTGAAAGCGAGTTTCTAAGCAAACTGGAGGGTTCTGGACTCCATTTTGCCTTTGAGTAATGACCGCCACAAATTCAAAATAAGGTGAAATAAGACAGAAGACTGGTTAAATCATCATAGAGATTCTTCAATCGTCTAGTATACTTGCGGAAATCTGTGCTTTTTCATAGACGGTGGTAATATAGAAGCCTGGGCAAACAGCTATCTCTTCAGCTCGCTCCTCGCCGCTAGGGAAGTTCAAAGCGGCGAGGAGCGGGGAGGGACGGCTGTTTTCGCAGGCTATTTAACAATGGGTGGTATAATTGTTTTATTATAAAAGGCCTACAAAATATCCAGAATTCGTCCCGACTTCATGTGTGAAAACAAATACTTAGGCCAAATGAAATTAATTCTGAGCAGACGCGTACAGTTACCATATTTGGAGAGTATGGTATAATTAACAATTAATGAATGAGGCTGAGTATCTTATGAAGAATTATGGAGATCGAGGAGGGTGTTATCCGTCGAAGCCGTAGGCCGAAGCGGATAACGCCCTCCAAGATCTCCATAATTCTTCATATGATACGAAAGCCGAATTCAATAACTGTTTTATTATTCATTCAAAATAATTCCTAACTTAAAAATAACGCTAAAACATGCTTACCTCCATTGATGTTAAGTTCACCTTCGATAGTGCACGTTTAGGGTTGTTCAGCTCCGCAAATATTCTCCAAACAGCAGATGTCGCCCTTCGAGTTGTGTTCTTGCTGTTCTTGCTATGTTTTTAGCTATAATTTCGCCTAGTTCTCACTCTTGAAACAGTGAAAATGTCCGCCATTTTTTGTTTTCACAACCAAAACAACTCAACCTCGTCCCCAGGTCTTCTTGGTTAACGGTGCCTTAAGCTGCGCGAACGCTGCATTCTTGACGTCATTTCCTCGTTAAAGACAAAATTCTTCCAAATTTGGTCATTAGTAACTGGTTATGGGGAATTATGCGTGTGCTTTTAGCCAATCAGAATCGGGGAAATATTTTGAATGAATAATAATGGATCATACACCATGATGGCTAAGCCAATCAGAGCTCTAGAACTGCATTATCCAATGATTTAGTTTTTAATAAAGGAGTTAAGTACACACACAAGGTGATCTTGGTGATTTAAGCAATCTGATTGGTTCGCAATCTCGGACTATTCAACAATGTTCACCTCCTAGCGAGTGGATAATGTGTGAGCTCGGTTTTTTTCCCATTTTCTTAGAGAACGATCTTTTAAAAGTCGACAAAATCCTTGGGTTGACTTTTTTTTTTAGGCAAGAAAAGACTTCGAAGGATTCATTTATGACAAACAAATTTGAGAGCAACTATTTGCAGAAATTCTACGTTTCAAGTAAATAGGAGAAAGAATGCTACATGAAGACGCCGTCTTACCTCGAGGAACCGAGCCGCCATTTTTGTCAGCACTTCATGCGAAAAACGACACAACAAACCTTTTCTGTTATAAACTTGGCGAGTCAACAGAAAACAACAAAGCTCTCCTTTTTTTTCTCAGGTAAGGAAACAATTCAAACTTTTAACGGTTCCATTTAAGCCATTACGCTGTTGTTTGCGAAGTGATAAGAATGTGAATTGCCATGTTTGAAAATTCTGCAGAGATCTATTTTTAAACTTTCGCATGATAAATTAAATAAAGGGCTCCCATTATTCACGTCGAGCCAGCTAAAAAATGAAACAAAAGCCTTAAGACGCTTTTCATAGAATCGTTCTGGCGGTTTTTGGAAGAGCTTAGGGTATTTTAGATGTAATGTACTCCATGGAGTTAATAGAGAGATTAAGGGGAAATTTACCACCTGGATTTTTTCTCTTAAGGTTGATTTGAAACCGCGGTTTAATTTTTGATGTTTTATGTTTGCCTCTCAGTAACGTCTCATCGTCTCTCCACCTTAGCAAAACGATGTTACAGTACTGAAAACGGCCGCTATTAAGCCCCCTCTTATAACCCCCCCTCCCCCCACCCTCAATTTACATTTATAATATAACTGATAAAAATGTATCCCATTATAAGCCCCCTCTAGCTTGTATTGAAATGAATTTGATTTTTTTCGTCGTTTTGAACGTTAATTTAAACAAAGGGAAATACAAAACGTATTTGACCAGCACTGGTGTAGTTTGTTTCGATGCGCTTTTTCTATTCCGGTCATAATCTCCCCCCGGATATAACAATCCCTCCTACAAGCCCTTGAGGAGATGTATAAGTCCCAAGGCTAATAAACGGCAGTTTACGATATTTTGCCCTCTGTTTATGAAAAAAATTTCTCTTAGCCGGGAAGAATAGCTTGAACAGTTTAAACCAAAAATAAGTAAGATCACACTCCGGAGAGGAGAAACCCAAGGAGACTAAAAATACTAACCCAATAGGTCTCCGATTTAATCTGCTTGCGTAAAAAGCTGCGCTCTTTATTTATGGTTGTCATTAATTACATTGCACATAAAACCTAGACCTAATCTTATAGTTCCTGATACAATTCATCTTCGTAACGAAATGCCACAAACGTACTTAATTTTTTACTTAATTTCATTTCCTCTGAAATCATCAAACCAGCTTTCATTAGTTTCAAAAATATATTTTCATCAATTTCTATCGGAAATGTCGGTCACGCTATGCTTACCTAAAGTAGCTTTTAACAAGTTACCGATATAGTCGCTAATCTGAGTCTTAATCTAAATCTGATCTGTTACCTTGTGATATCAGCTTATTATTTATGCGCTCTTAAATATTTAGTTTGTCCAAGGTGATTTTCTATGATTTCTTATAAATATGGTTTCTCTTTCAGAGAAGCTGAAAATTTTATGTGTTGGCTACCGAGTTTTTAATTCTCAAAAGAACGAATGCAGCTGAGAGAATTTGTTTCGGCTTTCTTATTAAACAAGCTTATTACAAATTAATTTTTTGTGATCTGTCCTGGGATTAGTAGCTTATATTTTCCGTTTTCGTTTTCTTTCTGCTAGTTTTTTTTTCATTCTCATTTACTTGGTTAAACTTTCCCTGGTCTTTCTTCTTGTGTAAAGAAAAGATCGACGAAAACAACGAGAAATGTTAAACTGATTGTCGAACAAAAACAATAACAATTCAAGTAGTTACTCAAACTTCCTTTAAAAATGCAACGACAAAAACAATTCAAGTAGTCATTCAAAAAGTCAAACAAAAAGTGCAGAGAAAATACGGAATTAACTTTTAGTTCTCATGTTCATGTTGATTGTCTCTGTTCTGAAGTAAATTTACGCCCAAAGATTTTTTGGCCCAATGAATCAACAGATATTCTCAGCTCATTCTATTCAGAGCTCTTATTTAATACAGCGATATTCTTGACTCAAAGCCGTTTAAGTCTATCCGAATCTAGTTCTAATAACATCAGATGTTCAGTTCTCACCAGAATACATAAAACTTCACAAAGTTACCACATCGTTGTCATTAAACAGCGAGGTGCTCTGTATATGCCAGAATTATTCAGCATTAAGCATTACTGACTCGTTCTACGATGGAGACTCACTATGATATGACTGCTTCAATTAATGCTTCATTTAAAAATACTTTGAGCGATGCGAAAGCTGACAGCTGCCTCGGAAAATCCGAAACCAGTTATAGAGATGATCGTTTTTTGGTGCCTTCCATAGTTCTGAACTTGTTAGCATGTCCTCCAACCGTCCTTCTAAACATGCTTGTCATAGTTGTTGTCAGCACTAAACCAAGTCTTCAGACCAAGTATCACTTAATTCTAGCCTCTATGGCAGGTACAGATTTGGCGGTGGGAATAGCTGTCCAGCCAGTTTTCATCACAGGATTAATTTACCACTTGGTCGGCGGATCGCCCTTGGTCTTTTGCAAAATTATCAACATACCACTGGTAGCAACAGCTAGCCTTTCCTCAGCGTCTCTTTTTCATCTTATGCTCGTTGGGGTAGAACGTGTTGTAGCGATGAAATATTCTTTTCAGTACGAAAGCATATTAAAAAAGAAGCGCTTGATTGTTGCAACCGTGACTTGTTGGCTTGCCTCGATAGTCCATTTTGCTGTTAGGTTTACCGAAAAAACAGGTGAACAAATATCAGGTCCTGCACTTTTCATATTGATTGCAACGTTCATGAGTGTAATTTTTTACTGCCATATCTCGGTTTATTTTGTTTGTCGCAGACACTTGAAACAAATCAAATCTGAACAAGTTTCAGGTGAAGCCACTGCAAAGTTTTTGAGCGAAAGAAAAGCTTGGAAAACAACCACAATTGTACTAGGTGGGTTGTTATTGTCTTTTGTTCCTGGACTTTTGCGAGGGATAGGAAACGAATTTTCATTTCCGTTACCCACTAGTGTAGCTCATGTAACGCTTTCTTTTATCATGTTGAACTCGCTTTTTAATCCTATTATTTATTGCTGGAGAAGTAAAATCATTCGTCACGCGTTAATGGAACTTCTAAGAAAGAACTGAACAATTGATAATAGATCGAAAGAATTGACTATTACAAAGTGACATTTTTTAGTTAATTTTTTTATTATTCTGATTATGTTATTTTGATGATGATGATGATAATAATGATAATGCTAAAGAAAATGATGATGATAATAAGTTTCCTTTGCTTCTCGCCCCTTCGTATGCCTAGCCCAGAAAATTTTCCTTTGCGAATGCGTCGCTTCAGGCGCGACGTTCGTTCTCACCGCGCATTGGATAATACAGAATTACTAGATTTGTAATACGATCCCGTGACAAGTTACAGTAATATTCGATTCTACAGTATTATTAAACGGCAGAGTAAACGGTAAAGGTGGCGATTCGCGCGCCAACGACTGTAGACAAGTTTACACGTAACATTTAGTGAACTCAAGGTTCGCACAAATAACTCGCCCTGTGTAAACAGGTAAGGATCGGAGTAGTTTTTCTAGCGTTTCTTAGCTTGAATGCTTCTTTTTCCCAATGAAGGTCTCAGGGGATATCGATTTGACCCTTTGTCTTTTCATAAATTATCCCGTACGTATACACGGAACAGTGTAAGGAGGGAGAAGAAGGGGCCGACAAGAGAAGCGTTAGGAGAACAATATCTCTGAGTGGACAGGGTTGAAGTGTTGAAGGTTGGCGCCCTAAGAGAAGCTGAAAACAAAATAAAATGGAGGGAAAGGGTTGCTAGGTCCGTGGCGCCCCAAAGGTCACCTTTCTAGAGGGTTGTGCAGCGCTTATTCGGTAGACAAGTGGACAAACCGGGAAAAAACACTTGATATCGTCCAACATACCGCAAAATCCCGAAAATAAGCCCCGGGGCTCACATTTTTCGAGGGCCC
>NC_133204.1:6350780-6353280 GCF_958299795.1 Porites lutea
TATGTTTTAGCTATGTTTTTAAACTAGGAATTATTTTGAATGAATAATAAAACAATTATTGAATTCGGCTTTCGTATCATATGAAGAATTATGGAGATCTCGGAGGGTGTTATCCGCCTCGGCCACACCCTCCTCGATGTCCATAATTCTTCATAAGATACTCAGCCTCATTCATTAATTGTTAAATATTCACTATCCATAGTTTCCGAATTCTTAGCCCCACTTTTTTTCCTTACTCTTTGGACAGTTTTTGCGCATAGATCACCGACGAGCTTTCTTGGGGCCACCTTTGGGAGTTCTCTGCATTTGTTGTTTCCTCTTCCCTAAACTGATTGCAGATGTGCTTGCAACTGGTTCATCAGGCACTATTAACAAAACAAAATAAACAATAACATATCTCAGTAACTGCTTCAAAGTCACGGCCAGGTTCCTCAAAAGAAAGTTAACTTTAACCCAGGATTAAGCCAAATGTTAGGCAAGGTTTTCCTGTCTAAGGACAGGTAACTTGAGCCTTTATTTCGATATTTCTTTATAATGATAACACAAAATGTTACTCTAAGCAATACATAGGAAGATAACTACAAAAATGGAACAACATTTTAATTCTGGATTAGCGCTAATGGGCCTTTCAGGGACCGGGCCCAGATGAATGGAAGGGTTTGTGAGAGCCAGTGAAAATCATAAATGCTTTTCAATGTAACAACGTGTAGTTGAAAAGCTGTTTCATTACGGTTCATAGCATTCTTTACACATTTTTGTCAACTTCCATGGAATTTCTCCCGTGCTCCGATAATAAATAATGTAAGCCTGTAGATAGTTCACTATGTTCACTATGGTATTGAGTGGTAAAGTCCGGAGGAATGTTTGTTCTTATTTTATTTTATACCTGTTGTTTACTTATTGCTGCGGAGCGACCGTAGGGAGCAAGCAGCAACATAATCAGGATTTAAGGGAAATATATAAGGGGCGACGAATTCTCGAATTCATCACTTTTTACCACAATGCATTGCATTTAACCACACTTTTTACCGCAATGCATTGCATTTAACCAGAGTGCATTGCGCCACAAACAAGTCAAATAAAAAGACGGGGAAGTTCGAATCGTTCGCTACCCAGACTCAGAGTTTTCTTTGTAGCAAATTTTCTACAGAACGGTTAGAGGTCTTACCAAATTTAAGACACGCAGGAGTCTTTCAGATGAGTGCGATGGTTAACTTGGGGATTGGATTTCAATTCAAGAGCCTTTGACTCGTCCAGGTGTTAAACCTGACGAGAAGATGAGTATTTGCTCTTCAACTCCGCAACACGGGGGATATACAAATTCCAGCTTGCTAGAAGGTGATGTGAAAGTGAGAAAATGTCATTCCATGCTATTCTTAAGAACCTGTATGAGCCGAAAGTGGATGTGATTTTGACCATTCGCTTCAAAATAACAGCGGAAATCGAGATAACAAAACATATGTTTTGTGTCCTACGTTGCAGACGAGGACGTGTATCGGCGTTTTGAAAAGCATAATTATGTTCTTTCATTCATTCATTGCCATGGAATATGTGTTTACATTGTTTTTTTGCTGTTAATAGCTCGATTAATGCGGCTGGCGATCATCTTGCTGGCGAAAGTTTCACGGAAAAGGAATTAAATTAAAGACTTTTCCCAACATTACGTAACCAGTCTCTGTGGTGTACTGGTGAGGTGTAGTCGCGTCGAGCCGATGGTGCCGGATTCGAGTCCTACCGAACTCATTTTTCCTTCTTTCTTTTTTTTTGTTTTTTGTGTTGTTGTTTTCTATAAATATATAGCTAAATAACTGTTACTTAATAAAGTGCAATAAACAGCAAGAAAAGTATCATGTTTCCAGAGAAAAGATAGTACACCCTATATTAAATATATGGATAAACAATCTGAATTTCTATCGTTTCCTACAATTTACTGTGGGAAAACCAGAGTTGATCACCACTTGATCATTTTTTAAACAACGTTCCCACGAGTTCTTTATATAGACTGATAGTAATTATTCTAGTACTTTCCAACATGTAAATAGGACACTCAATGTCATTTTCGATTTTTTTAAGTCCCACTGCCTAACTAATGCCAGTATCAAGAGAATGTGCCGCAGCATTACTATCTTTTAGATACCCTAGTTTTATATCATAGTTGTTAATTGAAAAAATTGCAGCATGCACTTGTTGGGGCTAACCAAGTCCAAATGATTGTTGAAACTAACATTTGATGATTAAATCATGTGGCTTCCCCCCCCCCCCCCCCTTTGTTCTCTATTTTTTGGATTATACTTAGACGTTTGCATCATTTACATGAGCTTAGGCATTCGAGTTGGCCACTGCCATGCCATGAGCGAGTACCTGGCGTAGAAAGTATAAATAACAGTGCACATGCTGACAACAATCAGAATCATTCAGGATAATTGTACATCATCAACTGCTTAAAGTTGACTCTTCAAAAGTAATTGTACCTTTACTATAATCTTTTTTTTATACATTT